>NC_091462.1:64986731-65286731 GCF_027789765.1 Dendropsophus ebraccatus | reverse complement strand
TCATTTCATTTACCTCAATACGATTCTATAATTGAATTTCTTACTTCCAGAGCACGGGACATAGCAGAATCAGAAAGTGATATAGAATTTGATAATCTATTCCCAACACCACCGGTACATAATTCTTTATCACATACATATGGAGAACTTAGATCACGCTCTCAAAAGAATTTATCTAGACAAATTTTTTTTAAAAAAATTGTCCAACGTAATTCTTTCAGAGGATCTGACCCAACAAATATTGAGAGGATCTCAACTAGTGCATTCTGCCACTCCTAATGTGGTTCTACGTGAAATACATTTCCGCTTTATACACAAGGCTATATATGCCTTTAATATTCCTTTTTCCAACTCCCACACTTCTCACATAAACAGTTGCCTGAAATGTTAACTTCCTAAAGCAGACTTGTTTCATTGTGCCTGGGCGTGCACGCGAGTGCAGGAATTTTGGGACTCTGTGCGGCTCTATCTTTTGTCCACTTGGGGCCATGCCATACCACTTCTTCCTCTTAGTTATCTTTTTCATTTTATTGAAATAGACTCTACTACTCCCTCTCCTAAATTACTTACTTCTAAAGGAATTAATTTAACTCTCTTAGTTTCCCTGAAATGTTTATTAAGATACTGGATACTCTACCAGACATTTCTGAGGTTATCTCCGCTGTGAAGGAGATCTTTCATTGGGAATTTTTGGATGTATTGCGCACCAAAGAAAAATCAACAAAAACATTTATGTCCAAATGGACACAATTTCTAATTCATGATTTTACTATAGAAGAGAGAGACTCTGTCATTAATCAATTTAAGGACACTTATTGGTATTGCATGGCCGCCCAAAAGGGAACTCTGGGAGCACTCCAAATATCTTAAGCTTTTCCCTTTCTCTGTTAAAGATAATTCTCTCCATTCTATTGGTAGCATATTTGAATATCTGACATCTATACCATGTTTTAAGGTGATTATAGGTTACTGTTTTTCAACCTATGTTTTTTGGTAAGACTACAGTGTATTGTATATGATATGTCTTTTAACCCCTTAAAGACAGAGCCAATTTCGATTTTTGCGTTTTCGTTTTTTCCTCCTTGTGCTTAAAAGGCCATAGCACTTGCATTTTTCCACCTAGAAACCCACATGAGCCCTTATTTTTTGCGTCATTAATTGTACTTTGCAATGACAGGCTGAATTTTTGCATAAAGTACACTGCGAAACAGGAAAAAAAATTAATGTGTGGTAAAATTGAAAAAAAAAACGCATTTTGTTTTTTTGGGGGAAATGTGTTTTTACACCATTCGCCCTGGGGTAAAACTGACTTGTTATTTATGTTCCTCAAGTCGTTACGATTACAACGATATGTAACATGTATAACATATTGTATCTGATGGCCTGTAAAAAATTCAAACCATTGTCAACAAATATATGTCACTTAAAACTGCTCCATTCCCAGGCTTATAGCGCTTTTATCCTTTGGTCTATGGGGCTGTGTCAGGTGTCATTTTTTGCGCCATGATGTGTTCTTTCTATCGGTACCTTGATTGCGCATATACGACTTTTTGATCGCTTTTTATTACAATTTTTCTGGATTTGATGCGACCAAAAATGCACAATTTTGCACTTTGGGATTTTTTTTGCGCTGACGCTGTTTACCGCATGAGATCAGGATTAATAGTTCGGGCAATTACGCACGTGCCGATAGCAAACATGTTTGTTTATTTAATTTTATTTATAACCTGGGAAAAGGGGGGTGATTCAGACTTTTATTAGGGGAGGGGGCTTTTTATTGACAACAACACTTTTTTTTTTTTTTTTTTTTTTTACTTTTATACTTTTACACTTATACTAGAAGCCCCCCTGAGGGGGCTATGCTGCAGAGATCCATGAGATAGGCACTCGTTTACTTCCGGCTGCTGCAGCCGGAAGTAAACTAGTGTCGAGCCGGGGACGGCGCCATCTTGGAGCGGTCCCCGGCCGGCTTCAGACAAGGAGATCGCTCCTCCGGGATAACGTCCTGGGGGAGCGATCTCCGCAACTAGACCCCAGGGATAAGCTGAATCCGGTAATCGGATGCAGCTGTCATGTTTGACAGCTGCATCTGATTACTGTATTAGCAGGCACGGCGATCGGACCGTGCCCACTAATACCTGCGGTCCCGGACAACAAGCGGCACCTGGGACCGCCGTGGTTCAGAGCGGGGTCGCCGCGCGGCCCCGCTCTGAACACCTTACCGCCAATGGGGCGTAAATATACGCCCTTTGTCGTTAAGGGGTTAAGGTTATTACAAAGGCTCATTGTATCTGTATGATATTGTAAACATGCCTGTGAGCAACTTTTTGATTATGTAATGAATTTTCAATATGTATGTTCAAATAATTACATAAGCCACTAATAAAATATTGTTAAAAAAAAAAAAAAAGAATCCTGGGTCGATGAAACCCTTCCCACCTATAGGATGGCTACTGTAGTGTATATGTAATCCAGGACTACAACAGATAAAATTCAAAAACTAGTTTATTTGATAATATAATTAATTGGCAGACACTGAGCCACCATGCTGCTAAAAAGACACATGTAGGAAGACAGACATTTTCTGCCTAAGGCCCCATTCACACAGAGCAAGAGCTGCGGAATTCGGCCAGCCTCCGTGTCATTATTGACAATGTATCGGAGGCTCTCGCGCTGCATCTCTGGGCGCTGAAGAATGAACATGTTCATTCTTCAGCGTGTAGAGAGGCTGAGCGATGCGGCACGCGAGCCTCCCATAGAGTGTCATTATGACACGGAGGCTGGCGCCATTCTGCGGCGGACAATTCTGCCGCTCTTGCTCTTTGTGAACGGGGTCTATGGGTAGAGTGGGTAGAGTTAGATTCAGAGAGGAGGGGGTGGAGCTATAGGCTTGCAAAGCTGTGATGTCACTGCTGACCCCTGTGACCTGAAAGTTCTTTATGTACTGTAGGGATCTTCCCGGGGGATGGTGTATTTGGACACAGTTCACAGCAGACTTGGCTTTATAAAAGATCAGCTTGGCGTTTATTTGCAGCATAAACAGTCCAGCAAACAGAAATACAGCAACACCATGCTTTTAAGAAACCAAAACAAACAAAAAGGTCTTGCCCGTCTGGGCGCTTACTAACAGGTTTCTTCACCTATCTCACACTTGATAACACAGCGTCTTTCACCTGGATATCACAGGGTGTATCTTAGCTCCAGCAGTGGCTGCATTCGCAGCTTCCACCAAACACACAGGCTGTTCACTCCTGGCTGAGAGCAAACACCTGCACACTGTGAGAGCTTTTACCTTCTCAGGCTCATTAGGGTCAGAGCTCACCTGATCCCAAAACCCAAACTGGATTGGGGGGAGGGAATGGCAGGTCCCACTACCAAACCTACCTTCCATTCCACGTAAATCCAGGCCCGGCAATAATAAATAATAACTCAGCAGCATAACACTGCTGAGCAACAGATCCATCCTGGACTTACCATCTCACACTAAGTAGTAACCTAGATGAGATGTACACCCCCTCAAACACTTCTGCAGTGACATGTCTACATAACCCCCCCTCTTTTTCAGACTGGAGGGCTGAGCATTTTCTCCCCACAGACAGTGTACCCTAAACAATGCGTCAGCATTTGCCTGTAATTTCCCTGGCCTGTGTTCCACAGTGAAATTAAAGTTTTATAGGGACAGAAACCATCTAGTCACCCTTGCATTTTTCTCCTTGTTCATCCATGTTAGGGGGGCATGGTCTGTCACTAACTTGAATTTCCTGCCTAGCAAGTAATACCTCAGGGACTCTAGGGCCCACTTCACTGCCAGACATTCTCGCTCCACAATGGCGTAGTTCTTCTCAGCCGGGGATAGCTTCCTACTCAAGTACATCACCGGGTGCTCCTCGCCATTCACGACCTGTGAGAGAACGGCACCTAACCCTGTGTTGGAGGCATCTGTCTGGACCAGAATTTCCTGCCTAAAGTCAGGGGTAACTAGCACAGGTTGTTGGCACAAGGCAGACTTAAGGCTTTGAAAAGCCTTCTCGGCCTCTGGAGTCCATGTCACCATTGCTGACTTTCCTCCCTTTGTCAGTTCAGTTAGCGGGGCTGCAACTGAGGCAAAGTTCGGCACAAACCTACGGTAATAGCCCGTAATACCCAGGAAAGCTCTGACCTGTTTCTTTGTTAGGGGTTTAGGCCAATTCTCTATTGCCTCAATTTTATTTAGCTGTGGTTTGATTTAACCCTCTCCCAATAATGTAGCCCAGGTATTTGGCTTCTTCTAAGGCTAATGCACACTTCTCTGCATTTATGGTTAACCCTGCATCACTTATGGCATCTAACACAGCCTGTACCTTACAGAGGTGACTTTCCCAATCAGGGCTAAAAATGACCACATCATCGAGAAAGGCAGCGGAGTAATCACGATGTGGTCGCAGAATCAAGTCCATCAACCTCTGAAAAGTGGCAGGGGCTCCATGTAACCCGAATGGCATCACTACATATTGAAAGAGCCCATCAGGGGTGGAGAATGCAGTCTTCTCTTTAGCCTCACAAGTAAGTGGGATCTGCCCGTAGCCCTTTGTGAGATCGAGGGTGGTTATGTACCTGGCATTACCCATCCTTTCAATCAACTTATCTACCCTGGGCATGGGGTATTCATCGAACTTGGAGATCTCATTTAACTTTCTGAAATCATTACAGAACTTCCAAGTTCCATTGGGCTTTGGGATTAGCACAATCTTGCTGGACCACTCGCTCTGTGATACCTCAATGACTCCTAGGTCAAGCATACGTTTTACCTCGGCTGATACTGCCTCCCTACGTGCTTCGGTTATCCTATAGGGCTTGAGGTTTACTCTGCTTCTAGGCTCAGTTTCAATATGATGATGAATGAGATGTGTATGCCCTGGAAGGTCAGAAAACTTGTCTTTATTTTTCTGCAAAAACTCCTTAGTCTCCTGCTTCTGTGACACTGATAGCGTATCACCAATCTTGACGGGAGGGGTTGGTTGTGACAAATTATTAAGTGTTTGTCGCCACTAAGGATTCACTGTCTTTCCAGGGTTTGATCAAGTTTATGTGATAAACTTGGAAAGGCTTCCTTCTACCTGGTTGGTGCACCTTGTAGTTTACCTCACTGATCTTTTCTACAATTTCATAGGGACCTTACCACTTTGTCACTTCGAATTTACTTTCTACAGTGGGAACAAGAGGACCCGGTCACCTGAGCTGAATGTCCTGATTCTGGCAGAACGATTGTAAATTCTACTTTGGCCCTCTTGCACCCTCTGGAGGTGTTCCTTTTACTAGGGGCATTTCAGTGGCTATACTGTCCTGCATTTGTGCTACATGCTCTATAACACTCTTGTATGGGGTGGACTTGCTTTCCCATGTCTCTTTTGCAATATCCAACAAACCCCTAGGGTGACGACCATAGACCAACTCGAAGGGAGAGAACCCTGTGGACGCTTGGGGCACTTCCCTAATAGCAAACATCAGGTAAGGTAGTAAGTGATCCCAATCACGACCATCTTTTTCCACCACTTTCTTTAACATTTGTTTCAGGGTTTTATTAAACCTCTACACTAATCCATCGGTCTGGGGATGATATACAGAGGTATGTAGGTGTGAGATTTTAAACAGTTTGCATAGATCCTTCATCACCTTTGACATAAACGGGGTACCTTGGTCGGTCAAGATTTCTTTGGGGATCCCCACCCTGGAAAACATATAAAACAACGTGCAATTGTTTTAAATGCAGTGTTTCTTAAGGGCACAGCCTCGGGATAGAGGGTCGCATAGTCTGAGACCACCAAAATGTACTGGCATCCCCTAGCCGACTTTACAATGGGACCCACTAAGTCCATTGCAATGCGGTCAAAAGGTACCTCTATGATGGGGAGCGAAACCAAAGGATTGCGAAAATGCAACACTGGGGCGCTAAGCTGACAAGTGGGGCACGACTCGTAGTATTTTTTTTATGTCATCATAAATCGCAGGCCAATAAAACCTCTGGAGGACTCTCTCCTGCGTTTTGTCAGTGCCCAAGTGTCCCCCAAGAACATGATTATGGGCCATGTCAAGCACCTGACGCCGGTAAGCTGTTCCACCACTTCGTCATTAATCTTAGTGACTCTATAGAAGAGATTGTTAGTCACAGAAAAATGTGGAAATCTTTTTTCAGCATCTGGTTCCTGAGGTACCCCATTCATAACAGCAACCTGCTCTCTCGCATTTTTGATAGTTGGGTCCTGCACCTGTGCAGTACCAAAATTATCCCTAGACACCCCTAAGTCTGATACATTCTGCTCAGTGGGAGGAGCCTCTTCCTTACCAGCCAGGACCTGCAAAGGAAAAGCATCATTTTCATCCTGTACATTTTTATCATTTACCGTGGGTAATGCATTAGACTTAAGGGTATCCTCACTCCTTTCAGGGGATTTTCTTTTTCCTGATAGAGCACAGAACAAGGGAAAATCATGCCCCAATATCACATTATGCATGAGGTTTTTAACCACACCCACTCAATATTGTAAAGCGCCTAGTTCAGTCCCGACATTAGCCAGCACAATAGGGTAAACTTTTGTATCACCATGTATGCACACCACACTCATATGTTTGTTTACCACAAAGTCCCCAGTCACCAGGCTGGCATGCACCAACGTGACAAGGATTCCTGAGTCCAGCAACGCCTTAACAGGGAAGTCATTGAAAGTAATGTTGTCAGACTTGTGGTTCAGTCTCTTTTCCAGGGACTGCAACACATGACTGTTACGCAAATAGCGACTGACGCCGGCTAGCGTCACACTCCATGGGCTCACTGGTAAGAGGGCAATGGGCAGACATATGTCCCGACTCATGGCATCTCCAGCACTGGATAGGGCCTGGTCTCTTTGGCAGTGAGTCCTTTTTAGGGCCACTTAGCCACCTGGGACCATCACCAGTCTTTTGCCCCTGAAACACCTCCTGAGCGCTCTTCCCTCTATCAGCACCCCTCCAAACTCCCCCAATAGATGGAAGTATGTTACCAGCTGACGGCACAGATCTGGCGCTCTGAGGAGGTGAAGGTGCTGCAGGAACATCACGGAGGTAGTCCTCAGTCGCCTGGAACCTCTCCACAAGGTTGACAAGTTCGTCGGCATTCTTAGGGTCGCCTTGTCCCACCCAGCGTTGTAGATCAACAGGATGTGCTCTGAGGTAGCGATCCATCACGACCTTCTCTAGGATCTGGGCAGGAGTTTGAGGTGTCTGGCTGCAACCACTTTCTTGCCAGATGAATCAGGTCATACATCTGGGACCTCGCTGACTTGTCCAGACTGTAGCTCCAGTTGCGTACCCTCCGGGCATGGACAGCAGCAGTAACTCCTAGTCGGGCAAGTATCTCTGCTCTTAGCTCACTGAGGTCATAGTAGGCCTTTTGATGTTTGCCTGTTAAATAGGGAGCAATGACTTCTGCCCACTCAGTGGATGGTAACTTCTCTCGCTCAGCCACACGCTCAAAGACCGTTAAAGGGGTAGTGCGGCGCTCAGCAATTATTCACAGAATAACACACATTACAAAGTTAACATACATTACAAAGTTATACAACTTTGTTATGTATGTTATGTCTGTGAATGGCCCCCTTCCCCGTGTACCCGGAAGTGTGGTGCATTATACATAACTGACGCGTGTCGACCCCCGTCTCCGATCTTCAGACAATGACGTCCTCTTCCGGCGGCCGGCCGAACACCTCCGACTGTCCCTAGTGCCTGCCGCCCTCTGCAGCGTCATCAGCTGCTCAGCTGCGATTGGCTGAGCGTAACTGTGCTCAGCCAATTGCGGCTGTGCACAGTCATGACGCGGCAGAGGGGGGCCGGCATCAGGGACGGCAGGAGCTGTTCGGCCGGCCTCCAGAAGATGACATCTTGGCACAAGATGGCGGACGGGCGCGAAGCGGATCAGGTATGTATAATGCACCACACTTCCGGGTACACGGGTGGGGGGGGGGGGGGGACACGGGGAAGGGGGCCTTTCACAGACATAACATACATTACAAAGTTGTATAACTTTGTAATGTGTGTTATTCTGTGAATAATTGCTGAGCGCCGCACTACCCCTTTTAAGTAGGCCTCAACATCGTCATCAGCAGTCATCTTTTGCAGTGCACGCTGCACAGCTCTTCTCACAGACAAAGTCTCTGGAGTGGCTACCGCCACTGGCTGTGGATTAGCACCTGCAGACGCCTCTTGCTTTGCTATCAGGTGCTCGATAAGCTTCTGTTGTTGAGCCATCGCCTGTTCATGGCGCAGGTTAGCGGCTGTCTGAGCTTCCATGAACTGCTTTATCATCTCCTCCATGTTGCTTGACTGTTTTTGGAGTGAAGCAGCAGCCTTCACCCAAGACATAAGCAGCTGTAGGCAAGTTGATGCACACCATTGCCCCTAGCAACCATTTTGCCTGCGTCCTCCACCAATTGTAGGGATCTTCCCGGGGGATGGTGTGTTTGGACACAGTTCACAGCAGACTTTGCTTTATAAAAGATTAGCTTGGCGTTAATTTGCAGCATAAACAGTCCAGCAAACAGAAATACAGCAACACCGTGCTTTTAAGAAACCAAAACAAACAAACAAGGTCTTGCTCGTCTGGGCGCTTACTAACAGGTTTCCTCACCTATCTGACACTTGATAGCACAGCGTTTTCCGTCTGGATATCGCAGGGTGTAGTTTAGCTGCATTCGCAGCTTCCACCAAACACACAGGCTGTTCACTCCTGGCTGAGAGAAAACACCTCACACTGTGAGAGCTTTTACCTTCTCAGGCTCATTAGGGTCAGAGCTCGCCTGATCCCAAAACCCAAACTGGATTGGGGGAAGGAATGGCAGGTCCCACTACCAAACCTACCTTCCATTCCATGTAAATCCAGGCCTGGCAATAATAAATAATAACTCAGCAGCATAACACTGCTGAGCAACAGATCCATCCTGGACTTAACATCTTACACTAGGTAGAAACCTAGGTGAGATGTACACCCCCTTGAACACTTCTCCAGTGACATGTCTACAGTACACAAACACAAATCCAAAAAGCAGCAACAGAGGAGGATGCCCCGGTACACAGGTGAAAAAAGATTAGAGAAAACTAAGGGAAAGAGACAAATTACTTTTTATTCTCTTTTTCCAAAAGAAAAAAAATGTTGAACAACCTCTTTAATCATACTTATTTTCATTTTTTTTTTTTTTTTTTAAGTCAGTTTAACTGAAGTGCAGTGCTTAAAGTGACACTGTGACTCCCTTTTTGCATTATGACTTCTCTACACAGGTGTAATGGGTAAATTTAGCAGTTTTCATACCTTATTTTATATCCTATGTCATAGTGCTTGTTCCAGTAAAAAGTGATCTTTTATCATCTGCAGATTGTACTACCTCGGCAGTGATTCACCGACACAGCTCCACTTAGCTACGCCCACATTGCCACCTTAGGCTTCACCCCTCCTTGGTTTCATCAGCACATAGGCCCCGCCCCCCTCGGCGGCCAATGTATGGGTGACCTAGAGGGGGGTGGGGCTTAGATCTTTAGGCTGGCCCGTTCCAATGGCCGTCAAAGGGTGGGACCTTGACGTCTATGACATCACAGAGGAGCGGGGTCTATGACGCGAATGTGGGTGGGGCTAAGTGACGCTTCGGTCTAGGAGCCCCAACCAGGTGGCACAATCCACAGATGATAAAAGATCACTTTTAACTGGAACAAGCACCATGACGTATGATATAAAATAAGGTATGAAAACTTCCATATTTACCCTTTACACTGTGTAGAGCAGTCATAATGCAAAAAGGGGATGATGTATTTTCAACAAAGAGGGAGGAGCTGGGGAACCCTACACAGTTTTTTTTCACAATAAATACTGTAAGTCCTATAATATGATTAACCCTTTAATGCACAATGCCATACTTGTGCAATGCAGTGCCTGGAAGTATGGGTCCATGTGTAATATGGAAGGACTACAGCTGTGTTGTGCTAGGACTTGTAGTCCTCCCCTCAGTGACTCACCCACTCTCCCTCATGCAGTACATGCAAAAATTCTTATTATGACCTAAGCTAACTAAAACTCAACACTATGGCTCTGATTAGTCAGGTAGTCCATAGGAGATAGCGGCGATAATGGCTTGGCGTAATAGGCCCTTTAGTTCTTGGGATGTCACTGAATAGTAACAGCACTGATAAGGAGACAGTTCGATACAGTTTTTCCCTACCCAGTTTTGCCAGTTTTTAGGTCCAAATTATGTAAAGGCTCTACTTACTACACCCATAAATTCAGGACGTGTGAGAGTAAAGACACAAGTTGAAACCTCCAGAGTTCCCCACTCTACTTGCAGCCATTGGCAAACTTCTAGGTCAAGGGTATAACATGTATAGAAACTGTCTAGGTACTTGTGTCCCACTACTCCACTGATTGCTTTCCAGGGGCAGTGTGGCCTGTGAAACAATTAGGTAAAACCACAGATATCTGCCAAAAATGGTAATAGCTCTTAGACTGAGAAAGCACAGCAGTGACAAGCTCATACGTGTTAAAGGGGCTATCCAGGGATAGTAAAAACACTGCAACTTTCTTGCAAAAAAGCACCACCCCTGTCCTCAGGCTGTGGCTGATATTAGAATTAAATTCCATTCCCTTCAATGGAACTTAGGTGCAACACCACACCCAAACTCCAGACAAGAATCAGCCTTTCTTTTCTTATCTTTTTTTTTTTTTTAAAGCAGCCATATTTTTCTGGATAACTCCTTTAAATATAGGGACACATGTGATATCCTTGTACTTACAACAGTACACCCTGACAGATCCACAACAAGGGTCCGTGGAGTCTCTGTTGCGAGTCTCAAAACACTGGATAGCCAGATATCTCTAGCCTGTTGCCACGGGGTGCCTCCATGATGGGGAGAGCACCACACCACCCTGATAAATAGCCCCTTAAGTCTCACTCTGTTGCGAGTATTGGAACACAAACAGGGAAATACCAGGGTGGCCCCTTTTTGTCAATGTCTAACTCAAGGTACGAGTATTGCGATCATGACAAGGGCTTGCCAAGGCAGGCCTCCATCCACAGACAGCCGTTTCGGGGTTTTTGCCCCTCGTCAGTGTGGAGTAGGATTCTGGCTAGTTGGGGCAATGACAAATCAACCAACAAAACACAGTAATCACTGAACTCAAGGAGAACAGTGAAAAACACTCCAGTGAAGTACTCAATCAAGAGTCTCCACTGATGCCCCTGAGAGTGTGATTTTCAGGGCGATAAGTTCATGGGAGGGGGTAAATCTGCCAGATCAGGTCCTGCAGCCCTACATTGACCTTTTGCAATTCTCGGGCATGGTAAAAAAAAAAAATGGCACTGAATTCCAAACCAGATATGGCAGTCATGCACATTTAATCTTACCGTCCAGCACCATGCACTTACCTCCAAATTCTTTAAACAACTTTGTGGGGAGTTCGAAAAATTGTGTATCAAAGCCACAAGGAAAACCTGCTCTATCATACCAGTTTGTCAATGCATCTTAGTGTCCTCTCAGGCTGTCTTAGGGTGGGTTCATAGTGAGGAATTCTCGCTGGACATGTCACTTCTTTCGTCGGATAGTGGAATACGACGGCCCATAGAATGGTGTTTATGGAGCCGGCGGAAAGGCGGGCGCGCGGACAGACAGCGGAATTCCACGGACATTATTCGTGAGAATTCCTCAGTATGAACCCACCCTTAGGCTGAGTTATAGTTCCTTTTCCACATCTGAATAAGAGATTCATACTATCTTGAATAACTCACATGAGTTTTTAATGTGTCTTACTGTCAGAGAACCACTTTAAGCTTTTGTTGAGATGTATTAAACACGTGAATGGTTATTTTCTGTCGAGTGTTAAAACCCTTTTGGAGTCATCAAAATGGGTGACCCACTCTTCCATACAGCTATTCTCGGTCATAATTGCCCTGGGCTTTCCCTTGAAGGGATAAATATAGCCACCCAAACTGCAGCAGCTAAATCGCTTACACCACTGAAGTGGAGGCAGACAGACAGAATGGCTTAACCCAGTGATTTTCAACCAGTGTGCCGTGGCACACTAGTGTGCCGCGACACATGGTCGGGTGTGCCGCACGGCAGCGGCGGGCGTTCGGCAGCGGCGGGCGTTCGGTAGCGGCGGGCTTACTGTGATAGACTGATTGCTTACATTTATGGAATAGTATTTCATAAATGTATTCGATCAAAAACACTGTATATTACATTACATACACATCCATTGTAATTCCAACGGAGTGTCCAGCAGGGGCGCACTATATATAGAAGTCAATGGTACTCATTGACTTCTATATATAGTGCGCCCCCTGCTGGACACTCCATAGGAATTACACCTTTCGTCGTGACGTCACTGCTTCTGAGAGAATTCTAACACTTCCTGGTACACTAAATTAAGGGAAATAGCAGTATAGGAGCATTTCCCATAATTAATGTACATTAGAAAATTGTATAACTTTCCAGCAGTAATAACATATAAAAAATTTTTTTTCGCCTTACTTCTCCTTTAACCCCTTGCCTCCGCAGCCTGTTTTGGCCTTAATGACCAGGCTCATTTTTCAAAATCTGACCTGTCTCACTTTATGCGCTTATAGCTCAGTGATGCTTTAACGTATGCTAGCGATTCTGAGATTTGTTTTTTTGTCACATATGGCACTTTATATTAGTGGCAAAATTTGGTCATTACTTTGTGTGTTTTTTGTGAAAAACATCAAAATATCATGAAAAATTTGAAAATTTTGCATTTTATGAACTTCTGAAATTCTCTGCTTCTAAAAAAGGAAGTCATAGCACATAAATTAGTTACTAAATCACATTTACCAATATGTCCTCTTTATTCTGGCATAATTTGGGAAACATATTTTACTTTTTTAGGCTGTTATGGGGCTTAGAAATTTATTAGCAAATTATCAAATTTTGTGAAAGTTTCCAAAACTGATTTTTTTAGGGACCAGTTCTTTTTTTAAGTTGATTTAGGAGGCTTGTATACTGAAAACCCCCATAAGTGACCCCATTTTGGAAACTAGACACCTTAAAGAATTAATCTAGGGGTATAATGAGCATTTTAATCCTACAGGGGCTGGAGGAAAGTATTCACAATTAGGCCTTAAAAAAATCAAAAATTTTAATTTTCCAATAATATATATGTTTAGATTAAAGTTTCTCCTTTCCAAAAGGAACATGAGAGAATCTGCACCCCAAAATTTTTAACACAGGTTCTCTTGAGTACAACGGTACCCCATATGTGGGTGTAAACCACTGTATGGGCACACAGCAGGGCTCAGAAGGAAGGGAGCGCCAATTAGCTTTTTTAATGCAGATTTTTCTGAAAAAGTTTGAGCGCCAGGTGCGTTTGCAGTGCCCCTGTAGTGTCAGCAGAATAGAATCCCCCCAAAAGTCACTCCATTTTCGAAAGTACACCCCTCAAAGAATTCATCTTGGGGTAGGATGAGCATTTTGACCCCACATGCATTAGAGGAAAGTATTCAAAATTAGACAGTAAAAATGAAAAACACGAATTTTTCCAATAATATGTTCGTTTAGTTTGAAATTTTTCAATTTCACAAGGAAAAAGAGAAAAAAAGTACCCCAAAAATTGTAACGCAGGTTCTCCTGAATACAACAGTACCCCATATGTGGGCATAAACCATTGTATGGGCACACAGCGGTGCTCAGAAGGGAAGGAGCGCCAATTAGCATTTTCAGTGCAGATTTTGCTGAAGAAGTTTCTGAGCGCCAGGTGCGTTTGCAGCGCCCCTGTAGTGTCCGTAGAAAAGAACCCCCCCAAAAGTCACCCCATTTTGGAAAGTACACCCCTCAAAGAATTCATCTTGGGGTGTGGTGACCATTTTGACCCCACAGGTATTAGAGGAAAGTATTCAAAATAAGACAGTAAAATTGAAAAACTTGAATTTTTCCAATATATGTTCGTTTAGTTTGAAATTTCTCAATTTCACGAGGAACAGGAGAGAAGCTGCATGCCCAAATCTGTAACGCAGGTTCCCCTGAGTAGAACTGTACCCCATATGTGGGCATAAACCACTGTATGGGCACCCAGCCGGGCTCAGAAGGGAAGGAGCCCCAATTAGCATTTTCAGTGCAGATTTTTCCGAAGAAGTTTCTGAGCGCCAGGTGCGTTTGCAGTGCCCCTGTAGTGTCAGCAGAAGAGAACCCCCCCAAAAGTCACCCCATTTAGGAAAGTACACCGTTCAAAGCATTCATCTTGGGGTGCAGTGAGCGGTTTGACCCCACAGGTATTAGAGGAAAGTATTCAAAATAAGACAGTAAAAATGAAAAACGCGAATTTTTCCAATATATGTTCGTTTAGTTTAAAATTTCTCAATTTCACGAGGAATGGGAGAAAAAATGTACCCCAAAATCTGTAACACAGGTTCTCCTGAGTACAACGGTACCCCATATGTGGGCATAAACCACTGTATGGGCACACAGCAGGGCTCAGAAGGAAGGGAGCGCCAATTTGCTGGAGCAAAACCGCAGCTAGTAATGGTTATTAGAATAGCGCAGTTACTAAAATACAATAAAAAAATGAGATTACAGGTAATGTGGGGTGGTTACGGATAATCTGGGGTGGTTATGGGCAACCTGCGGTGGTTATGGACAACCTGCGGTGGTTATGGGCAACCTGCGGTGGTTATGGGCAACCTGCGGTGGTTATGGGCAACCTGCGGTGGTTATGGGCAACCTGCGGTGGTTATGGGCAACCTGCGGTGGTTACGGGCAACCTGCGGTGGTTACGGGCAACCTGCGGTGGTAACGGGCAACGCGGGGTGGTAACGGGCAACGTGGGGTGGTTACGGATAAACTGAAGTGCTTATAGGTAATCTGGGATGGGAACCTGTAACGTGCGGTGGTCGGGGGCAACGTGCGGTGGTCGGGGGCAACGTGCGGTGGTTAGAGGCAATCTGGGGGGAATTACATGTGATTAGGGGCAACATGGGGTGGTTACAGACAATCTGGGGTGGTTACGGGCAACATGGGGTGGTTACAGACAATCTGCGGTGGTTACGGGCAACATGGGGTGGTTACAGACAATCTGTGGTGGTTACGGATAAACTGAAGTGCTTATAGGTAATCAGGGGTGGGTACATGTAATTTTGGGTGGTTACGGCAATCTGGTGTGGTTACGGGCAATCTGGAGGGGGTCACTGGCAACTTCTGTGAGTTAGAGGCAACGTGCAGTGGTTACGTGCAATATGGGGGGGTTACGGGCAATCGGGGCTGATTACGGACCATCTGGAGGGGCTCACTGGCAATTTGGGGTGGTTACAGGCAACGTGCGGTGGTTATGGGCAATGTGTGGTGGTTATAGGCAATGTGTTGTGGTAATAGGCAACGTGCGGTGGTTATGGGCAACGTGCGGTGGTTATGGGCAACGTGCGGTGGTTATGGGCAGCGTGCGGTGGTTAGTGGCAACGTGTGGTGGTTAGTGGCAACGTGCGGTGGTTATGGGCAACGTGTGGTGGTTAGTGGCAACGTGCGGTGGTTATGGGCAATGTGCGGTGATTACGTGCAATCTGGGGCGGATATGGGCAACCTGCGGTGGTTACGGGTAATTTGGGGGGGCTAGGGGTAATCTGGGAGTAAACTGCAATTATTACTATAATAAAAAGTGTGTGTTTTATTTTTTTGTATGTTTTTCACTTTTTGTACTTTATACATTAATTTTCACTGTATTACTATGATTACTGTGATATTTTCTATTACAGTAATCATAGTTCAGTGACAGAGACCAAATTGGTCTCTGTCACTTAAAATTTTCTGAGATGACTGATTCTGGAGCGCATGCGCACTTCAGAATCAGCCTGGACGTCGAGGAGGACGGAGCTCCGTGGATCAGGTAATGTATATGGGGAAGGGGGGATGACTGGGGGGGTGGGGGGCGACTTGGGGGGGGGGCACGGTGACACTTTTTATCCCCTGTCACCAATGATTTATGGTGACAGGGGATAAAAAGTGCTGATCAGCAGTGGGAACAGGCGATCGGCGGTATATAGTATATACCGCCGATCGCCTGCTCCGGGATCACACGGGGGGGTCCCCGATCACTGCCCCATGCTCTCCGCTACCTCCGGTGGCGGAGAGCATGGGGCTTTGATCACAAATTAATTTCCATCCCTGCGAACAAACATCGTTTGTTCGCAGGGATGGGGGCGGCCATCTTGGATCTGATGGCCGCCCGGGTAGGGTGATCGGGGGGCTGATCTGGGGTCTGAGGGGACATTTTTCATCTCCCCCCACCGTGGATTCACGGTGGGGGGAGATGAAAGCTATCGGCGGCGACGGTAATGCCCGGTACCGGCGGATCGCCGCTAAAACGGTAGTAGCGGCGATCCGCCGGTATCGGGGGACGAGGGGAGGGGGCCAGGGGTCACAGATTGAGTGGTGGTGGGGGGAGGCAGCATTCTGCAGCCTCCCCCCACCGCCCGATCGGCAGGGGACACTGAATCTCCCCATAGACGCTGCGGTCGCATTGACCGCGGCGTTTATGGGGTTAACTGCCCGGGGGGGAGCGCGGCTCCCCTCCGGGCAGTGGCAGCAGGAGGAGGCTGTGTGACACAGCCTCCTCCTGCTGCCCGATCTCACCTAGGGACAGAGGAGGGAGGCAGGGAAAGCATGACGTCCAGGGACGTCATGATGCATTCTGCCACTGCTTTTCATGACGTCCCTGGACGTCATATTGGGGGAAGGGGTTAAGGACGGAGCCAATTTTCGTTTTTGCATTTTAGTTTTTTCCTCCTTGTGTTTAAAAGGCCATAGCACTTGCATTTTTCTACCTAGAGACCCACATGAGCCCTTATTTTTTGCATCACTAATTGTACTTTGCAATGACAGGCTGAATTTTTGCATAAAGTACACTGCGAAACCAGCAAAAAATTCAATGTGTAAATTGAAAAAAAAACAAAACTTTTTTTTTCTATTTAGCGGTTTTTTGTTTTTACGCTATTTGCCCTGGGGTAAAACTGACTTTTTAAGCATGTTCCTCAAGTCGTTACGATTACAACGATATGTAATATGTATAACTTTTCTTTTATCTGATGGCTTGTAAAAAATTCAAACCATTGTTAACAAATATATGTTCCTTAAAATCGCTCCATTCCCATACTTATAGCGCATTTATCCTTTGGTCTATGGGGCTGTGTGAGGTGTCATTTTTTGCGCCATGATGTTTACTTTCTATCGGTACCTTGATTGCGCATATACGACTTTTTGATCGCTTTTTATTAAGTTTTTTTTCTGGATTTGATGCAACCAAAAATGCACAATTTTGCACTTTTTTTTGTTTTACGCTGTTTACCGTGCAAGTTTAGTAATGTGATTTAATTAATTGTTGGGGCGATTACGCACGCAGCGATACTAAACATGTTTGTTTATTTACTTTTATTTAAAACATGTGAAAAAACATACCTGCTGATGACACTACTCCAGATACTGTTTTCTTTTTCTAAGTTTATACAGTGGCATCATGGATCGTTTTGTACAACGGAGCGCAGGCAACCCGCCAGCCACGCAAACAGCGGCGGTACCTCATGCCGCAGACCTGGAAGTGACTCCTAGCCAAACAGATTTCCTAGCCATTTTGCCGTAAGGTACAACGCCGCACGATGCTTACATTGCTGCTGTCTCCTCTGGCATTAATCATCTGCAACTAGCTGCTGAGGTAGCAAAACTATTGGCTCCTGAGATACAAAAGACTGTCGAGGAAACCATTCGCTCTACTTTGCATCAACTTAAAGCCGAGGTTACCGCCCAGGCGACTTGCCTTGACACGCTAGAACAAAGACTCACTTATTTGGAGGAGGAGAACGAGGACTTATACACGAGGATCAGCAAAACGGAGGAGAGGAACGTTAAAAAGGCTGACAAATTGGAAGACTTGGAAAATCGCTCTCGACGAAATAACCTCCGAATAGTGGGAGTGAGTGAATCTATATTGCCGTCTGAGCTACGTCGTTTCTGCGAACATGATCTACCAAAGGCCTTAGGTCTCCAACATACATGCCGTGTGGAAAGGGCTCACCGCATTGGCCCTCCCCCTCAATCTTCTCCACGCAATAAGGACTCTAATAATATCCGACCAAGGCAAGTTATCTTCAAGTTACTTGACTACAACGATAAAATGGACATCCTACGTGCGTTCCGCAAGCGCACGAAACCCCTGGAGTTACACCGCACCAAACTTCTGATTTTTGAAGACTTCTCGGCCGAGGTCGCAAAAAAACGGAGAGCTTTCAGCCACATTTGTTCCAGTCTTTACAAAGCGGATCGTAGATTCCAATTGCAATACCCTGCCACCCTGAGAGTGTACAAATCGGACGGTACATCTCGATCTTTCACATCACCTGAGGAAGCTGAAAAGACCCTGGTTGATATTATTACACCTTCCAGGGGTCCTCGGGGTTCTGGCAAGCAAAGCTCACCGTCGCCGATGGAAGCCAGACAGTCCAGAACGCCTGCGGCGTACCGGGATGCTCTGCAAACACCAGCTGAGCGCAAAAGGAGGCGCAGATATTCTGGCAGACGTCCCGAAGGCGACCGTTAATACAAACTGTCTCAATTTGGCGATCTAGATCGAACACCTATTTCTTGCTTTGTTCTTTTATGGGGGTCAAATCTCAGGTACATTTGATGGCGATTCTTTTCTATGTGCCTTTGTGAGGGTTTATCCTTTGGACTCTATCACTTTCATTCTTGTGTGCGAGTCCTGATGGGTAAACGTCCACAAATAGCTTGCTACTCTCACGGGAGCCAGTTTATATCGCAGGGGGCGGGAGTCTCCAGCGTTCATGCCTGAAAAAAGGTAGTCCATTACTGCCATAATAGAGAGCTATGAAACACCAAGCTCTCTATTGGGTTATTTTGTTAGGTTTTGTGTTTTATGTTAGTTATTTTTGGGTTAATGTTGAATTCACAGTTTGTGCCAGATGGGACAGAATTCGTTTCTTACTTGCTCATCCAGTTCCTGTATGGCCTCTATACTCCGTATGTGCCCTGCCTTTTCATACTTAACGATATTTCTCCTCTGCTCTGTGTGTGTCCTACCTGCTGCTTTCTCATCCTCAATGATACTCCTCCTTTACATTTACCAGTTAATTGTCCCTTTGAGATGGTCTCCCTATGGCTGAGACAATTAATGTAATAACGTGGAACGTCAAAGGCCTTAATTCACCCCACAAACGCATTAAATTGTTGCGACATTTAAAACGCTTTCATCCTGACATAGTGCTCCTTCAGGAAACGCATTTGGAAGCTGAGGATTTTGTGAGGATGCTAAAACTGTGGGTGGGGCATGTTTTTGGGTCTCCAGCAGTAGGTGGGAAAGCGGGAGTACTGACCTTGATCCATAAAAACTTCCCGTTCCAGCTTTTGTCCCAAGAGTCTGATACTGAGGGTCGCTTTTCTCATATAATGCTAGACCATAGGGGTCAGACCCTAAGTTTATACAACCTGTATGGGCCTAATACTGACAACAAACAATTCTTTAATACTGTTCTGGGCAAGCTGCAAGGTGATACTGAGCCTTGGAAATTGGTGGGGGGAGACCTTAATTCAGTGGTTGATACAGCGTTGTATAGGAAACATCCGTCTGGACAGCGTATGCCCATACTGCCCAGTGATAGAGTACTCCCTATGCTCCTCACTGCCACAGACCTGTGCGATATTTGGCGACGCCATCCTGATACTTGTGACTTAACCCATTTCTCACATGTCCACCAATTGTGGTCACGTTTAGACTATTTTCTGAGTCCTTTGTTGTCGTCTAGGACTGCGGCTGTGATGATTAGGGACATGGTTATTTCTGATCATGCTCCAGTGACGTTGGAACTTTATACTTCTTGCCCCAAAGCTACTGACTATATTTGGCGCTTCCCCTCATACCTAGCCAAAGATGAAGCCTTTCACGAGTTGCTGAGAGGCTGGTGGCTGGAGTTTGAATCCTATAATGCTGAACATAGACAAGACGAAACTATTTACTGGGAGACCGCGAAAGAGGTCATACGAGGTAGAATTATAGCTTACCACTCTACTATGAAACGTAAAACTACGTCACATTATCAGAAAGCCAGTACACAATTACAATTAGCTTACTCTCGCTTCTTGCTCTCCCCCACTGACCTGACTAAAAAAGGATGGCAGGAAGCGAGACAGTCATATGAACTCTGGTTAGATAGACGAGAGCGGATGTACAGATCTAACATAGAGACAGACTTCTTCCGGCAAGGCAACAAAGCAGGACGTCTTTTGGCTAGATTAACCAAGGGTAGTCACTCTCGATCCCATATTCTAGCCCTCAAAGACACCGACTGTTATGTTCATAGGCAACCTCGTAAGATTAACGACGTTTTAGTAAATTTTTATACGAAGCTTTATAAATCCCCCACGACGAGTTCGACTGATTTCGGCGGATTTTCTGAAAAGTCTGCACTTGCCGTCGCTGTCCGATGACGACTGTGCTTTCCTTAGCGATGCGGTCACTAAGGAGGAGGTTGTTGCCACCATAAAATCTCTACGTAATGGGAAGGCTCCCGGGCCCGATGGTTACCCGGGAGAGTTCTATAAGATTCTGTCAGCGCAAGTCACCCAAGTGCTTATTGATTAATTTTGTTCTGAGTACAGGCACCCTTTCCCCTTTGGCAAAGCACATTAAAGTGCTCCCCAAGCCAGGTAAAGACTTAGCAGACCCAGGATCATACCGACCCATCTCCCTGATAAATCAGGATATAAAGTTGATTACTAAGATCCTTGCGGATAGGTTGGCTGCTTTTCTTCCTGATTTGGTGGGGACCTATCAGGTGGGTTTTGTAAGGAACAGGTCATCTGTAGTGAATATTCACAAGGTCCTGACAGTGATAGACTTTGTGGGGCGCAGATCTCAGACAGATTCCCAACTGGTTTTACTGACACTCGACGCAGAAAAAGCGTTTGATAACGTTAGATGGGACTGGCTGGGATCTGTGCTTGATGAATTCGGGATACGAGGCAACTTTAGGATCTTTTTATCAGGGTTATATCAGGGTCTCACAGCACGTATTTACACACCGGGCATACTCTCCCCACCCTTCCCAATGGAAAGAGGTACCCGCCAGGGATGTCCCCTATCTCCCCTTTTATTTGACCTAGCCATAGAACCCTTAGCAAGACACTTATTATTACCTGACGCTTTTGAGGGCATACGTCTCCGTCACCACACTGTAAAGTTAGCAATGTTTGCCGAAGATGTGCTCCTTTTTTTAAGTAACCCCGTGTCTGATTTGCCTCGCTTATTTCAGTTTTTCTCCTGGTATGGCTCATTCACGGGCTACAAGATTAATATAACAAAGAGCAAGCTCTTGCCATTGGGGAAAGCCTGTGCTCAGTTACATTAAGTAGCAAGTTCGCTAGGTCTGGTAATAGCCTCCTCCTTTATAACGTATTTGGGAATCAAAATAGGGAAGTCGATCGGCCAGTTATACTCATTGAATTATACCCCGGTTATACGGAAGCTAGTCACCGAATTGCAGTCTTGGCGCTCCCTTCCGCTTTCTTTCATGGGGCGCTGCCATTTGATTAAAATTATAAGTTTTGCTCTCTTGTTGTATCCCATACAAACCTTGCCACTCCTGATAAAGCATGCGGATATTAACGCACTCCAGGCGGCCTTTTCCAAGTTCATATGGAATGGCAAGCGGCCGCGGGTATCTCTAGCAAAACTTGTTATGCAAGGCGGAAGGGGGTGTTAACTTTCCAAACGTACGTTGATACAATTTGATGAGTCTTATCCACCATATTATGGACTGTTTGCACAACTCCTCCCACTTTTCTAATCTTCTTTTAGAACAGGATCTCGCTTTTCCTTGGAACCTTATAAGCCTTTTGCATACCAACTATACCAAATTACCCTCTGAAATAAAGCAATCCTGCATACTCCGTGACTCAATAGTATCATGGAAAGTACTCAGAAAGATGCTTGGGCTTCCTTTTCTGCTGTCCAAGCACATGCCTTTAGATAGACATCCAGAATTTTTGAGGGGCCAAAATGTAGACTGGCTGAAAGTTTGGCATGAAAAAGGCTTTAGCTGCGTTGGCGACCTCATAGATCCTAAGCAGCAACGTTGGCTTACACCTCAGGAAATACAGACGAAATTCCAGTTGCCACTCGCACATAATTTATATATTAACCAGGTTCATGCATTTTGTACCGCCAGACTTAGGAACGTCAGGAAGGAATCCCAACAGCATGGGCTAGACGGGATTATTGGTGACAGTACTAATAAGGCATCCTAATAAGACAGCAAAGATCAATGAGATCGGCACTCGGATGCTTTCGGCTGCTGCAGCCGAAAGCATCCGAGTGCCGAGCCGGGATCAGCGCCATTTTGGAGCAGACACGCGGCCGGTAAAGATATGTGGATCACTCCTCCGGGACAACATCACGGAGGAGTGATCCACCCCACTATTTTATACACACTTAAGCCCTCTCTGGAGGGTCAGGGGTCCCTTAATACGAATAAACTCCAAACCCACAGGCCGTAGCCCGGGGTAAAAAACCCCTTTAATTATTATCACCCCCCTAGTAAAAGTTAACTTTTATTACGTATCTTTAAAATAAATATGTGAACTTCTTTAAAACCACAACACACCCAGTACTCCTATCACTAGCTAATACTAGATGATATATAGGGATATAACTATCCTCTCTAACTAACTATATCAATCACTATCACAGTCTGCAGTCCTGTATAGAAGGTAACTAGGAGATACTGGATGTCTGCTATTTAAAACCACAAATAGTGCCCCCTCTCTACATGTTTCGTTGCCACAGCAACGTCATCAGGAGAAAAATTAGGCAACACTTGCTGCTGGTACTGGCTGATATTTATATCCACATCCAATTAGCTAGTATCATAGTACCGCCCCAAACACTCACCATGGTACACCAATAGGATCTTATTTTATTATAAAGAGACTCGCCCCCTCTATCAGATTGGTGGGCTAAAATGGACACACACGCCCACCTACTCACCCTCCAATCATCTCCATATGACACAACCCTGCATCATCTGAGTATCAGCGTCACGTGATCCATTGCGGTCACATGACTGCTACTATCGCGGAATCACTTCCGGGTTCCCAGTGTCATGTGATTACGCTGTGTCATCTGAGTCTCAGCGTCACATGATCTAATACACTCACATGACTGCTACTATCACGGAATCACTTCCGGGTTCCCAGTGTCATGTGATTACGCTGTGTCATCTGAGTCTCAGCGTCACATGATCTAATACACTCACATGACCGCTACTATCGCGGAATCACTTCCGGGTTCCCAGTGTCATGTGATTACGCTGTGTCATCGCGCATGTCACTGCACTTAGACTATATCCAATGCGCATGACACCTGACTTGGTGCTAAATTACACTCCATAGTCAGTGCGCATGACACAAACTCCATTGGCAACCCCGTTCTATGTATATAATAATGGTTATAAAGGTGGATCAGCTAAATAAAATCAAAGATCCATAATGTTCACAGGGTTAGGAATTCATGCAATATTATAAATATATGCCAATGGAAAAATGGTACACAAAATTAATGCATGACAGTGAACAACGCTAATAGTATATATAAATAAATGTATAAGGGTAAGTATCAAAGTGTATAAGGGTAAGTATCAAATAGTGGATATAAATCAAGCTGTTACACTGATAGTATATATAAATATATGTATAAGGGTAAGTATCAAATAGTGTATAAAGGTAAGTATCAAATGGTGGATATAAAACAAACTGTTATTCTAGGGTCTAAAAAAACAAAAATCTTAGCCAGCCAGCAGTCACTTATCGTTCATCATCATTATTTGAAAGTATTAAGTCTATAACACACTTAGAGGAAAGCAGCAAATGAAAAGCCCTCATTTAATCCAAGAGGTGCTTGACTCTGGAGGCGAAAAATCCATCTCGCCTCCTCTTTTAATAATAATCTGTCAATGTCCCCTTTTCTCGGTCCTAATTTCAGCTGGCAGAGTCCCCAAAATTTGATATCCTCAATTCTCCCACTGTGTCGGTGGCGAATATGTCTAGCCAAAGGCATGTCCGATTCAGTTCTAATGGTACTTATGTGTTTGGACACTCTACGTCTTAATTCCTGAGTCGTCTTACCCACATATAGGCGCGGGCATGTGCATTGCGCTATGTAGATAACATTACTGCTACTGCAGTTCAAAAATTGTCTAACTTCATAGGTTCTCTGGTCTACTGGATTCTCAAATGTTTTGATCTTAATCATGTACTTGCATAGACCGCAATGGCCACATGGAAAGAAACCTTTTACTGCACTTGTTAGCCAAGTACGTGGGACAGATGGCATCTGTAAATGGCTGTGCACTAGCATATCCCTAAGGTTAGGACCCCTACGGAATGTCACCCTAGGATGTCTACTGATCACTGGGGCTAGATCAGAGTCTGCCTCCAATAAATGCCAGTGACGTCTCAAAATTGCCATTATTTGATCAGTGTGTCCATCATAATTGCCAATGCATCTTATCTCTTTCTTGTTGGTCACAGGTCGAGTGTTGTGTAGGAGATGGGTCCTATCTCTATCACATGCTCTACGGTATGCCCTTCGTAGATGTTTACTAGGATAGCCCCTGTTCTTAAATCTCCTATACAAATTCTTACATTCCAACTGGAATTTGGATTCTTCAGAGCAGTTTCGACGGGCCCTGAGATACTGGCCAATCGGAATACTGCGTCGTAAAGAGTTCGGGTGCCAACTTTGCCACTGAAGGAGAGAATTTGTCGATGTAGGTTTGCGATAAATGTCAGTCTGGATCTGGAGGTCATCGTCAATGTATATCTGTAAATCTAAAAAATTAATAGTGCGGCCACCAAATTCATATGTGAAAAGCATCCCAATGTGATTAGTGTTTAATGTGTCAACAAATTCCTGTAGTAAGGACGCATCCCCATCCCAAAGGATGAGGATGTCGTCGATATATCGTGCCCAAAGTAAAATATGTGATGTAAAACAACTCAAGGTCTCATCTCCAAAAACAATCGTGTGTTCCCACCATCCCAAAAACAAATTTGCGTAATTTGGCGCACAAGAAGACCCCATTGCGGTGCCCTGTGTTTGGTGATAGAATTGTCCATTAAACAAAAAATAGTTGTGTGTCAAAATAAATTTTAACAAATCAACAACAAAATCATTATGTGCTTGAAAGTGTCTACTCTTGGTGCTCAAAAAGAACGAGGTGGCATGAAGACCTAAGTCGTGTCTTATATTGCTATATAGACTCTCCACATCCAGACTGGCGAGTACAGTGTTCTCATTTACTGTCAGATCCATAAGTTTCGCAACCATATCCTTCGTATCTTTTATATATGAGGGTAATGCCGAGACCAGAGGTGCGAGAATTTCATCGACATATTTACTTGCTCCTTGTGTCAGACAGTTGTTTCCGGACACAATAGGTCTGCCCCTAATAGGGGTGGTGGACTTATGAGTTTTGGGAAGCGCGTAAAAAGTCGCGATGGTGGGATGTGGATCAAACAAATATTTCTTCTCCTCTTCTGATACCAGACCCCGCTCTCTTGCTGCCATTAATATGGACTTATACTCTACGAGGTAACGGGGTGTGGGATCAGAGTCCAGTTTTTCATACTTGGTATCATCATTCAACAGTGCCAACACCATCCTCACATAGTCCTCACGGTCCATCAAAACAATGTTCCCCCCCTTATCGGAGGGTTTAATTATAATCCCCTCATTCTCCTTTAAGCTAGTCAAAGCCTGTTGTTCTGCCGGTGTGATATTAGAGTGTATTACATCTCTACTCCAGTGAATGCCTGCAATGTCCCTACTCACAAGTTTTACAAAGGCATCTATATATGTATACTGCCCAAAATGTGGTGTCAGTGTTGATCTGGGTTTAAAATTAGTGAATGGTGCTTGTAGGTTCACATCCCCTCCTTCATTTTCCTGTAATAGATCAGTAAGTGCCCTAATGCCCTCCTCTTCTCTTTGTTGTATACCTCTCAGATGAATCTCCCGCTGCAGATGCCACTTATGTAGCGCCAACTTGCGCGCAAACAAATTTATGTCCTTCACCCAGTCAAACGACTGGAATCTCGGTGTCGGAGTGAAGGACAAGCCTCTACTTAGTAAGATGATCTCATCATTGCTGAGGGAATATGAGGACAAGTTTACTATTTGTAAACTACTCACATTAGGGTCCCCTAGATTCTCAAATTCTTGGGTTGCATTTATGTTGGTTGCATCCCCAAAGGGGGCAACCCTAAAAAAGAAGGTAGGGTCATAGTCGGGGCAGTGATACTGGGAGTAGGAGGTATCAAACCACTTATCTGTGGGCGAGCCAATCCAGCATTGTAAGTTATTGGTGTATGTTGATTATGGGATGCTGCATTTGGTTGGGTCCCCAACCTGGACACAGAGGCTACAGAGGAGCCAGAAGATCCGGAGGTACCACCCGACATCATACCGTTGTTGGGACATGTCTGGTTATTAGGAGTGAAACCTGCTGACCTAACTTGGTAAGGTTGTCTCCTATTATATGATGTTTTACCCTTATAATATTTGGTTTTACGCTTGGTTCCTTGTCTAACTGAGTTACTGTCTGAAATAGAGCCCTCTGTCCCCGATGTCTCAGACTCAGAAAATTCTCGTTGGCTTCTAGAATCGTTATTAGGCTGTGGCTGTCCCTGCCTTTTTCCACGATAATTATATACTTGACCAGTGGAAAAATCAGTACAATCCCTCACGTACTTGTTGTGTTTCTTTTCTTTTATCTCGTTTTTGTAGGTCTCAAGATTTCTCTGTAATTTGACCTCCAGATTATTGTACTCAGAATGATTTGAGAAGGACTGTATTTCTCTGACCTCTGTTTCCAATTTCTGACCCACTCTTTGTAGATGTCCTCTTTCGTACTCTAATAGATAATTTATCATGCGCAATGAGCTTTCCGTGAGAACAAGTTTGGATACTTACTATAAACAGAAAATTGTGTATAGAGGACTGAGAATACCTATTGTCCCTAACTCTCATCAGGAGGACGCTAGTTTTCTCCAGGGTTGGGAACAAGTTCTCACGGAAAGCTCATTGCGCATGATAAATTATCTATTTCAGGCTAGGCTCTATTTCAGACAGTAACTCAGTTAGACAAGGAACCAAGCGTAAAACCAAATATTATAAGGGTAAAACATCATATAATAGGAGACAACCTTACCAAGTTAGGTCAGCAGGTTTCACTCCTAATAACCAGACATGTCCCAACAACGGTATGATGTCGGGTGGTACCTCCGGATCTTCTGGCTCCTCTGTAGCCTCTGTGTCCAGGTTGGGGACCCAACCAAATGCAGCATCCCATACTCAACATACACCAATAACTTACAATGCTGGATTGGCTCGCCCACAGATAAGTGGTTTGATACCTCCTACTCCCAGTATCACTGCCCCGACTATGACCCTACCTTCTTTTTTAGGGTTGCCCCCTTTGGGGATGCAACCAACATAAATGCAACCCAAGAATTTGAGAATCTAGGGGACCCTAATGTGAGTAGTTTACAAATAGTAAACTTGTCCTCATATTCCCTCAGCAATGATGAGATCATCTTACTAAGTAGAGGCTTGTCCTTCACTCCGACACCGAGATTCCAGTCGTTTGACTGGGTGAAGGACATAAATTTGTTTGCGCGCAAGTTGGCGCTACATAAGTGGCATCTGCAGCGGGAGATTCATCTGAGAGGTATACAACAAAGAGAAGAGGAGGGCATTAGGGCACTTACTGATCTATTACAGGAAAATGAAGGAGGGGATGTGAACCTACAAGCACCATTCACTAATTTTAAACCCAGATCAACACTGACACCACATTTTGGGCAGTATACATATATAGATGCCTTTGTAAAACTTGTGAGTAGGGACATTGCAGGCATTCACTGGAGTAGAGATGTAATACACTCTAATATCACACCGGCAGAACAACAGGCTTTGACTAGCTTAAAGGAGAATGAGGGGATTATAATTAAACCCTCCGATAAGGGGGGGAACATTGTTTTGATGGACCGTGAGGACTATGTGAGGATGGTGTTGGCACTGTTGAATGATGATACCAAGTATGAAAAACTGGACTCTGATCCCACACCCCGTTACCTCGTAGAGTATAAGTCCATATTAATGGCAGCAAGAGAGCGGGGTCTGGTATCAGAAGAGGAGAAGAAATATTTGTTTGATCCACATCCCACCATCGCGACTTTTTACGCGCTTCCCAAAACTCATAAGTCCACCACCCCTATTAGGGGCAGACCTATTGTGTCCGGAAACAACTGTCTGACACAAGGAGCAAGTAAATATGTCGATGAAATTCTCGCACCTCTGGTCTCGGCATTACCCTCATATATAAAAGATACGAAGGATATGGTTGCGAAACTTATGGATCTGACAGTAAATGAGAACACTGTACTCGCCAGTCTGGATGTGGAGAGTCTATATAGCAATATAAGACACGACTTAGGTCTTCATGCCACCTCGTTCTTTTTGAGCACCAAGAGTAGACACTTTCAAGCACATAATGATTTTGTTGTTGATTTGTTAAAATTTATTTTGACACACAACTATTTTTTGTTTAATGGACAATTCTATCACCAAACACAGGGCACCGCAATGGGGTCTTCTTGTGCGCCAAATTACGCAAATTTGTTTTTGGGATGGTGGGAACACACGATTGTTTTTGGAGATGAGACCTTGAGTTGTTTTACATCACATATTTTACTTTGGGCACGATATATCGACGACATCCTCATCCTTTGGGATGGGGATGCGTCCTTACTACAGGAATTTGTTGACACATTAAACACTAATCACATTGGGATGCTTTTCACATATGAATTTGGTGGCCGCACTATTAATTTTTTAGATTTACAGATATACATTGACGATGACCTCCAGATCCAGACTGACATTTATCGCAAACCTACATCGACAAATTCTCTCCTTCAGTGGCAAAGTTGGCACCCGATCTCTTTACGACGCAGTATTCCGATTGGCCAGTATCTCAGGGCTCGTCGAAACTGCTCTGAAGAATCCAAATTCCAGTTGGAATGTAAGAATTTGTATAGGAGATTTAAGAACAGGGGCTATCCTAGTAAACATCTACGAAGGGCATACCGTAGAGCATGTGATAGAGATAGGACCCATCTCCTACACAACACTCGACCTGTGACCAACAAGAAAGAGATAAGATGCATTGGCAATTATGATGGACACACTGATCAAATAATGGCAATTTTGAGACGTCACTGGCATTTATTGGAGGCAGACTCTGATCTAGCCCCAGTGATCAGTAGACATCCTAGGGTGACATTCCGTAGGGGTCCTAACCTTAGGGATATGCTAGTGCACAGCCATTTACAGATGCCATCTGTCCCACGTACTTGGCTAACAAGTGCAGTAAAAGGTTTCTTTCCATGTGGCCATTGCGGTCTATGCAAGTACATGATTAAGATCAAAACATTTGAGAATCCAGTAGACCAGAGAACCTATGAAGTTAGACAATTTTTGAACTGCAGTAGCAGTAATGTTATCTACATAGCGCAATGCACATGCCCGCGCCTATATGTGGGTAAGACGACTCAGGAATTAAGACGTAGAGTGTCCAAACACATAAGTACCATTAGAACTGAATCGGACATGCCTTTGGCTAGACATATTCGCCACCGACACAGTGGGAGAATTGAGGATATCAAATTTTGGGGACTCTGCCAGCTGAAATTAGGACCGAGAAAAGGGGACATTGACAGATTATTATTAAAAGAGGAGGCGAGATGGATTTTTCGCCTCCAGAGTCAAGCACCTCTTGGATTAAATGAGGGCTTTTCATTTGCTGCTTTCCTCTAAGTGTGTTATAGACTTAATACTTTCAAATAATGATGATGAACGATAAGTGACTGCTGGCTGGCTAAGATTTTTGTTTTTTTAGACCCTAGAATAACAGTTTGTTTTATATCCACCATTTGATACTTACCTTTATACACTATTTGATACTTACCCTTATACATATATTTATATATACTATCAGTGTAACAGCTTGATTTATATCCACTATTTGATACTTACCCTTATACACTTTGATACTTACCCTTATACATTTATTTATATATACTATTAGCGTTGTTCACTGTCATGCATTAATTTTGTGTACCATTTTTCCATTGGCATATATTTATAATATTGCATGAATTCCTAACCCTGTGAACATTATGGATCTTTGATTTTATTTAGCTGATCCACCTTTATAACCATTATTATATACATAGAACGGGGTTGCCAATGGAGTTTGTGTCATGCGCACTGACTATGGAGTGTAATTTAGCACCAAGTCAGGTGTCATGCGCATTGGATATAGTCTAAGTGCAGTGACATGCGCGATGACACAGCGTAATCACATGACACTGGGAACCCGGAAGTGATTCCGCGATAGTAGCGGTCATGTGAGTGTATTAGATCATGTGACGCTGAGACTCAGATGACACAGCGTAATCACATGACACTGGGAACCCGGAAGTGATTCCGTGATAGTAGCAGTCATGTGAGTGTATTAGATCATGTGATGCTGAGACTCAGATGACACAGCGTAATCACATGACACTGGGAACCCGGAAGTGATTCCGCGATAGTAGCAGTCATGTGACCGCAATGGATCACGTGACGCTGATACTCAGATGATGCAGGGTTGTGTCATATGGAGATGATTGGAGGGTGAGTAGGTGGGCGTGTGTGTCCATTTTAGCCCACCAATCTGATAGAGGGGGCGAGTCTCTTTATAATAAAATAAGATCTTATTGGTGTACCATGGTGAGTGTTTGGGGCGGTACTATGATACTAGCTAATTGGATGTGGATATAAATATCGGCCAGTACCAGCAGCAAGTGTTGCCTAATTTTTCTCCTGATGACGTTGCTGTGGCAACGAAACATGTAGAGAGGGGGCACTATTTGTGGTTTTAAATAGCAGACATCCAGTATCTCCTAGTTACCTTCTATACAGGACTGCAGACTGTGATAGTGATTGATATAGTTAGTTAGAGAGGATAGTTATATCCCTATATATCATCTAGTATTAGCTAGTGATAGGAGTACTGGGTGTGTTGTGGTTTTAAAGAAGTTCACATATTTATTTTAAAGATACGTAATAAAAGTTAACTTTTACTAGGGGGGTGATAATAATTAAAGGGGTTTTTTACCCCGGGCTACGGCCTGTGGGTTTGGAGTTTATCCACCCCACTAGACACCAGGGAAATGCTGCATCCAGTAATTGGATGCAGCTGTCATCTTTGACAGCTGCATCTGATTACTGAATTAGCGGGCACGGCGATCGGACCGTGTGCGCTAATAGCCGCGGCCCCGGGCTACACGCGGCACCAGGGACCGCGGCGGTTGAGATCGGGGTTGCCGCGCGGCCCCGCTCTGAACACCTTTTGCGGACGCATAACGTACCGGTACGTCATGCGTACTTAAGAGGTTTAAGGGGTTGTCCAGGGAAAATCTTTTTCTTTTAAATCAACTGATATCAGAAAGTTTTATATAGTTTTTGTAATTTACTTCTATTAAAAAAATCTCAAATCTTCCCATAATTGTTAGCTGCTGTAAGTATTACAGGAAAGTTGTTTAATTTTCAGTCTCACACAGTGCTCTCTGCTGACATCTCTGGCTGAGACAGGAGTTCTGCCTCGGTTATATATGAATCCCCATAGAAAACCTCTCCTGTTCTGGACAGTTCCTGTCTCAACCAGAGATGTCAGCAGAGAGCAGTGTCAGATTGAAAATAAAACATTTCCTGCATGACATACAGCAGCTAATAAATATGGGAAGACTTGAGATTTTTTTAAATAGAAATTACAAATCTATTTAATTTTCTGACACCAGTTGATTTGAAAGAAAAAGATTTTCACTGGACAACCCCTTTAATAAATTTAACCAAATAAGTAGATTTAAGGAGCTTATCAGTTGGGCTGCCATATCTCGTGATAAATATTAAAAAATTTGGCAACTATGACTGGACTCCAAATACTCAGCTACAGTTAACGTATTGATACCCACTCCACCGAGTAGCCCTCAACAATCACCAGCCTCCTCACCACCCCAGCAATGAGTACACTGATCTGATGCAGACCTGTCCCATCCAGGGGCAGACACATTTTTTGCACAGGGGCCCTTTGCAGTCTGTTTAGGCCCCCATAACCCATTTATATCTCCACTTTTCTGCCTTTGAAGGCGCACACATATGTACGCACGGGTATCCTTTACATGTGTCCTGGTTTCTCGGGAGGGCCCTACAGCACAAATGCCAGGCCCACTAAAGGACTGTACTGCAGTCTGCTGGCCCCAGTGTGGCACTGGGGTACCTGTGGCCAACCAATAGAACTGATCATGGGGGGCACCCAAATAAAGAACCCGTCAGAAGTGATATGCTGACCTGGTCCCATCCTGTACTGATGTGTCTGTGACCACAACTCTCAGAATAAAAATAACTACAACTCTCAGAATGTCTTACACTTATGAAGCTCTGAGACAATGCTGGGAGTTGTAGTTTCCGAGAGGACAACCTCTTGAGCTGTCTGCTCATTTGTACTTCAAATTCCAGCACATCCTGAGGGCTGCAGACTGCAGTAAATGCTGGGAGTTGTAGTGTTTGCAGCTGTTATACTTGGAGGGTCCTGGATGCATTGCTGTCAGCAGCAGTAGCGTGCAGGAGGAGTGAGGAGATCCAGCCCCGATCGGGCACAGCATCCAGTCACTAAGTGGGCCCCACAGGAGCATGGGGCCCACACTTCCCGTGTGCTGATGCCGCCTGGGGGGCCCACTACAGACCTGAGCCATGCTGAGCTAACACTTAAAGCGACTGTCCCCCCAAAATCTGACCCCCCCCCCCCCCCCCAAATCACTTGTACCTTCAGATAGCTGCTTTTAATCCAAGATCTGTCCTGCGGTCTGTTTGGCAGGTGATGCAGTTATTGTCCAAAAAAACAACTTTTACATTTACAACCCGGTGCCCTAAGAGAGTATCTGTGCCCTAACTTTGCACCACCCCTCTGTCGCTCCTCCCCACCCTCTTCATCATTAGGAATGCCACTGGAACATTCTCTCCATGCTGAACATTGCACAGGTCCTTAACGATCCAGCCCATGTGCTGGGCTGCCACAGGTAGGGAATAGGAGGCCACTCCTGTAGGGCACAGGGCTGCCAGTTTAAAAGTAATTTTTTAACACAATAACGACATCACCTGCCAAACGGACCACAGGACGGATCTTGGATTAAAAGCAGCTATCTGGAGGTACAAGTGGTTTGGGGGGGGGGGGGGGTCAGATTGTGGCTACAGAGTCGCTTTAAGAGTCTAAGCCTGGCCTGGGCCCCTGTGCAGCTAAACAGACTGCACAAGTGATAGGTCCACCTCTGGTCTTATCCTTCTCCTATTACTGGATGATTTGAGAAGTTTACGTTATACTTGTTTCACCAGACATCAAACGATATCTAAAGAAGCTGTTTTAGACAAATTTACACGGTTAGGCCATTTGATGATGTAGCTACTAGATTAGTTGGTTTGTTATTTCTATGACAGTATATTCTACTACAATTTGTGGTATGGATAACTGTTTTTCATGTTCATGCATCTTATTATAATATAAAGAAAATTAGTTAAAAAAAAAAAAGTTAGCAGTGCAGTGAATTTTCAGCAATTCCAGGAAAATATTAACAAGGCCTTTTTATGTTAACTGAGTTTATTAAAGTTTTTCCAAAGTTTTTAAAACAGACATACACAATCTGCATTGTATAGGCAAAGTACACTCAAGTAATGAACAGAGAACCAGTGTGCTGATACAAAAAACTGGAAAGATAAAGAGGAGGAAACACATAGATAACAGTCAGCTTGATGCAAATGGTGAGTCCAGGCTAAACAAATGAACACATATCCTGACTGGACAGAAGTGAAGCCTCAGAAAAATGAAAGTACTCAGGACATATCACGAGCTCTCGGCCCCAACTAGCGAGCCAGAGCCCGGACCCCCTGCTGGAGAAAGATAGGACACACACAACACAGCACATTCATGACAAGACGTGAAACAAACGGATATAAGACCAAATGTGCTCTGACGAGACCGGGAAGAGGGAAGGGTAGGGGGGAAGAGAGGAGAAGTGGGGTGCGGAGGGGGACAGAAAGAGGAGGGTTGTCATTGGCGTAAAAGATCCTATCCCACTCATCCCCTATGCCAGCAAGAAATGAGTCAACACATCAGATTGGCAAAATTAGGAGAGTCTACAAACAGAATCCAAGGGTTCCAAACCTGAGAAAATTTTCCGGAGCGGTCCTGTGCCTCAGCCACCAGTTCCTCTGCCCTTTGGATATTTTTGAGTTCGCTATACCATTCGGACAATGAGGGGATATGGTCCGTCTTCCAGTGCCTCGGGATCACTGTGCGGGCCGCTGCCAGAAAGTGTCTCAGCATGCTTTTTTTTCTGACTTGCCAGCGTGCCTGGCAGTAGGAACAGCAACACGACCTGCGGCGTGTTCGCCAGTGTCTTACCCGAATAAGCCTCATAGACCCTCAGGACCCTATCCCAGAACGGTCTCAGTTTGGCACAACTCCACCAGATGTGCAAAATAGAGCCTTCATCTATGTTGCAGCGCCAACATCTGTCTGACACCTCCGGGTAGAAGCGGTGCAGGAGTGTGGGGCACCTATACCACCTGGACAGTGTTTTGTAGAGAAAAAAAAAAAAAAAAAAAGGGGAGCTAAAAAGGGAACTGTAAGCTCAATATGCTAACATAGAACGAGTGGGGGTGAGCAACGCCCAAGCAACAAAACAGTCCCCTCTCCATAAACCATCCAGAAAATGCCGGACAAAGCACAGTTCTTAGCCCTCCGCGCCCATCCGATCATTGCGTGCTCGAGCAGGTCCTCTTTGGTCTGGAAGAGGAGGGATCAGGCACCAATCTGGCAGAGTCAGTAGTGGCAAATTCAGGGCATCCAAGAACGTAGGGAGCTCCGACGGATCTTTCATAGTAAGGCGTTTCCCGCCATGGCGTACAGCAAGATGAAAAGGAAATCCCCAGGTGTAGGGAATCTCCCTCTCCCTCAGCAATTGTAGCAGGGGTCTTAGTGCTCGGCGCTGTGACAGGGTATGACGGGATAAATCTTGCAGCAAGGTGATCGTGGCACCATCAAAGTCAATAGTCTCTACCGACCTGGATTTGCGCATAATTTCTTCCTTGATGGGAAAATAGTGTAATCTGCATATAACATCCCGTGGTCTATTAGTATCGGGGTTCACTGGGCCCAGAGCCCTATGTGCCCTTTCTATGTCCATGTCTTTAGAGACCGGCCTTTGTAACAGCATGCTGAAAATCCCCTAAAGGGTGGGAATAAGGTCAGAAGATTGCATCGCCTCCGGCAAGCCCCTGATTCTTGTGTTGTTGCGCCTGCTTCTATTCTCATTATCATCATGCAGGCGATAGAGCTGGGCAATGTGCGGGTCATGAGATTTTGTGGTAGCAGCAATATTGGTCACCTGCCTAGACAAGGACAACTGATCAGCAAGTTCCTCAACTCTGGTTTCTGTCTCTTGTATTGCATTTTTTTTTATGGAGCTCAGCTCCTGCTTATATGAGTTCTCCAGACGTATAAATTGCTCCATCTCCCCTCTAGTTGGAAGAGATTTCAGGTGCTCCTACCAGTCCCATGGTGAGGAGGGTGAGAGAGTTACTGAGGACGGGGAAGGGGACCCTTTATGCGGTGCAGAAGCCGGGGACGCCATGTGACCTGGCGAAAATGTCGCCACCAGCGCCGACAGTGAGGAGGAAGGAGGACCCGCCTCTAAGATGGAGAAGTCCGGGGTGCTGCAGACCGACTGGGAGCCGTCTGATACCAGAGCGGTGTCTGCGTCCGGGCTCGCGGTGGGCCGGCCGGGGCTCGATGCCGGAGGCAGGGGTGAAGGGCAAGATGGCGCTGGTGAGACCAGGCCCCGGCCTACCTCCGATATCTGTGATCCGCTCGCCACCTCGCAGAACCGCGCTGGTGCTGCAGCCGGCAGAGGCTGTAACACAGCCTCTCTGTTTGGAGCTGAGTGGAGGTTGCGGGCTGTGGCGGTGTGGGGCTGCAGCTCGGCCCGAACTTGTGGCGCCGCGGTCCGGCTTCTCTCCAGAGACTGGGCCTTATTCCGGGGACCAGCGCTCAGGAACGCGTCTAGCTGTCCTTGATGTGGTGCAGAGCGCAAGCGGCGGGTGCGGGGCTGCGCCGGCTTCTTTCCGCTGCCTCTAAATGCTGCCTCGTGGCGGGAGCTCTGCGGAGTGTAGAAAATGGCGTTAGCACCTGTAGTTTATGGCTCGCCGCAGTAGGATGACATCAGAGAGGTTTCTTTATAAAATGGAGATTTATTGCTTCTTCTTTAAAAGTAGTGAAATTACAGAATTGAATAGAAAAGAATATCAGAGAAACGTCTTACAGCCTTAGTGTCCATAGTTCATATGAGTGTTCCTTTGAAGTGAAGGGTTTGTCTTACAAATCGTCACTAGCTTCAGGCAGCTGTTGCTTCACTCAAGCATCCTGGGAGACATTCCTTCCTTCACGCTTCCATCATGGATTCCTCACGCTTACATCACAACCTTCTCCTTGAAGGCTCTGGATCCTTCTTGTGACATAGGGCTCATACCTTCTGTACAGCCCTGATCCAACCAACCTCCATCTTGGTAACTACCATCTTATATAGGTTCATGACTCACTGTCAATGTCATGTGTGTGGGCGTGTTTATTATAATTGAGTGTTTGTGTCTGCACATATATGACCATAACAAATATAGAACTCTTTCTCTATGCATCAGCATAACCTGTTTCCAGTTATGGATGTATAGTTGTCCTGCTGTGTACAGCATTACCACTCTACATAGTCATGTAACCGTGAATAGTGCTGTGTACACTTATGTATCTATTTCCAACTTATACACGTCTCCTTAGTATAGAATATGATATTATAATGTCAGTATTACAATCACTTTATACAGTGAATAGTGTTGTGCTATTATGGTGAGGTCAGCAGTATATATATGACTTATATTATATTATACCAAGATATTGTTCATTGTAAAACACATCATATTTAACATTTCCCCCTCTTGAGGATGAAATACATTGTATTGACTCCTCAAAGTATCTAGACTTTCCAATGAACAATACCTTTTATACATTAGAGATCACGGAATCTTCTTTCTTCATTCTTCTTATAAACACACAGACAACGTCTATCACTTTAATAACAAGTCTATGAAAATTATCAATTTACCCATAATAGATTTGTAGCATTTAAATTATTATGTTATGAGAAACTGTGATTTGATTTTATAAAAAGATAGAATTCTAGCTAGGCCTAGTCTAAAAAATGTATCTTCTTGTCTTCATCTGGATCCTTGGTAAACCTGGAATGGTTCAGATGACTTTACTCTTCTTGGTGTAGCAAAGTCTTTAGGTTATACATCCTTTGTTGTTAATTAATCAAAATAAGATTGGCAAAGTCTTTTGAAAAATAATTCCTTCGCTGAAAAAGTAAACAACAAAATGAATGTCTTGATATTATCCCTCATGCAATAATCCATCTCTTTTCCTTTGCATGGTAAAGAGTCTTTGAGTCTTTGTCTCTCTGGAATTGAAGCTGTCAGCTGACACCTGCTAGGCTACTGAAAAAACACATAAAGAGTTAACACTTCTTGACCCCCCTTGTTTGTGCAAACGACTTCCTCATTTCATCTGACTTCTGTAGTCTTTACAAGGGTCATCTTTAACTCTGTAACGTCAGTACCTAGAGCAGACATCTTGTAACATAACACAGTCATTTCTCATCCAGATTGTGGAGATAAAGATTTAGCTTATAGCACAAAGTCCATTGTTCTCAGACTTTAGGAGCAATCTTTTCCAACAACTCGCTGAGGATGATAGAATCTTGTATAACTTACACTTGATTAAAGCATAGTCCAGCAACCATCACTTACATATGCCATCTTTTGTCCTTTGCCATCATGACCACTGGAGGAGATTTAATGAAATGAACAAAGTCTTTTAAAACTCACTTGTAGACTTGCTGTTAGCAGAAGAGGATTGTGCAAGCAGAAGAGGATTGTGCAGACTTTTAAGCTTCCCTCACATTCTGCCCACTCGCTTCCGGTCATGGCATCTGTAGTTGGCTTGACATAGTTAAAAATGTAACAAACAAAAGAATGTCAATCATGAAGATACTTTAGCATAGTCCCAGGATAGATCACCTGAAGAAAGTTCAATAGCCATCTAGAAGCTTGTGGTACTAGAAGTCTCAGCATGCCAGTTGATCAAAGAAAAGAATAGTAAAACAGTCCATGATTTATCTGTTCCCTTCAAGTGCTTTACTTGGATAAGAATTACAACTCAGTCTTTTTCTCTGGCTACTGATCAACGCTGGAAAAAATCAAAAATCCATACAAAAATTCTAGGCTTTGATGTCTTGATTGAAGATCTACTTTTTCTTCCCTATCCTACACCAAAAACTTGGTGATTATTACTATCCTATGATAATCACAGTGTACCATAGCATATCACTCTATTTTACCTTAACTATTCCCATATCTATTTTACTCAAAAACCTCATTTACTAGAATGTTCATGTATGTTTTCAGTAAGATTATCAATAGAATATGGTCTTGCAATAGTTAGATCACTTTAAATTATCTTTAAGTATGAAATGTTATACCCAAAGATGTTTTCAACATTATTCAGATAGAATAAATAACAGAATGTTTCATTCAATGAATATGTCACCAAAAATAATATTATCAAAAATGCAGACTATTGTAACCATATTCAGTGAAGAAGCATTACCACAATTTACCAAAAATATAGTTTGAATGTTTTTACCTTTAAAAAACACCATTCCTAATCAATGAAACAATATTATTGTTATAGACCTTGTTTTGTTAAAATCAGTGTGCTTTCACATGTTCTTATATTATATACTACTTCCTTTATTTACTGGAACACTATCACCACATGTATTTGCTATATTTATAAATAATACCGCGATATAATATTATTCACCTTCTATAACCACCATATTTGTATGAGTGAATGAAATATTTTATGTGATATGTCTTGCTATTCTTGGCAGACAGTTATCTTCTTGTAACCTGAGGCAGACATCAGTAGTATCGTAGTTCTAATGAGAACACATTAAAAATAAACATACCCAAATGAAACATAAAGTTGTGTGTATATATGTGTGTGTATATATTCATACTACTATCAAACACATATGCTTGTAGATATATGCACACACTGTGTGTTCACACATTTGTGTTTGTGTATTGGACTTCTCAACTGAAAGAACTGAAACGACACCATCAAATAATCCTGTAAGAAACTGAAACAACATTTGTTAAAGAATGAACTTAAACTTCTGATAATGACATATTTATAATGACATGATTAAATATAACCCCTAAACCATTATGTATCTCTGAAAATGTGTCTTTGTATATTATTTGGATAAACATCAAATATATATCAGTGTTCTTATGATGATACTCAGGATAAAATATTGTGCACTTAATATTCTTTCCTATATTATCTCATGTTAACCCTTCTAACAAATAAGATATTTTCCTTACTCATGGTTTAGTTACAACACACACACGCGGTACCATACACATACTGAGCAGCTGCTATAACACATGTCACACATCACTTATTCCTGACATGTGTACATTCATTCATCTCAGAGGATTTTCACATTTAGTCTCTTCTTAAAAAATAATGCGCATAAAAACCTTAAGTATTTTCCTAGGATACTTCTAAAAAATAGATGTTTAATGGATCCAACAAGTCTTGGTGTATTGGTTGTACCTCAATATACCGATTCTTCCATGTTGAAGAAAAATATAGGCCTTTCTTTAAAATATTGTTTTCACAGACGAAAACATATAGACATGAAACACGAGAGGGTGAGAGAGGGAGACATGTATCTGTATTTGTCTCTTATAACTCTAAGGACATTCCAGGCCCTCCTGTTCCCATCAATCACTTATCCAAACACATGCCTATACTTGCACTGAATGAGAATAACATGCAACAGTACAATACATTGTTTAATCTCAGCAAATGCAATTCCTCTTATATTAGTGACAGATTTTGTTATGACAAATTAGTTACATCATTAAAAAGCATTGCAGGCTAACACAAAACTATTACTTTACATTCCATCATTAACCACAAAAATGCTCATACTCTTTTTTGTGAAGACTCTATAATGAGAGAAAATATCATTAGAATCACATATCATACATTTAAGAATTTAGCCATTGGGAGTGATTCCTGAAATTAACTACTAGAGTTAATAACAAATGGAAAAGTAATAGATACAATACAGAATCCTTGTACATACATATCTTTCCTGACTTCTGAATAACCCATACACTTATTTATAGCCTCTGACATTTAAAAAGAATTCCTAGGGGGAGAAAGGTTATTAGCTTAAACCATATACACTGTATATATCTATACCAGTTACACTTTTAAAACTGTCATTAATTCCCTTTCTATGTTCTCAGGATCTAAACTATGATTATAAGTGCTCCGGAATCTGCTGGTGCTATAAAAATAAAAAATATTATTTTTATTATTATCCTTATTATTATGTATTAATTTGCATAGCATTATACATATTAATAATATCTCATATATTACTAATAATACATAATAACTACTTTTTATTCCGTAATTAAATAACTCAAGTCCTTAGTACAAAGCCGGGTCCGTTACCAGTAATTAATATCTTTCACATATCATATGAAACATCTAGCCAATCCCTATTCCAGGTCTGAACACTTCATGATTTAGAAAATCATTGACTATATGAAATGCATTTCTCAAATATTGAGGTTCTCCTAATTTATGCATTTTCCTGATCTTGTTATTTATGAGTGCAAGCATGTCAGCTTTGGAACCATTTGGTACCAATCTGTCTTTGCTTGACAGCTCTGTGACAGGCCGAGGATCACGTATCCTTGGTCTCTCCCTACTTTTAGGTGTCTGAACAGCTGTCACACTCACTCCTGAATCATTTACTTTTGACATTGTCTCAAAGTAAGATTTGGGTTTTACATGAATCTTTTTACGTCTCTCTAAATAAATTTCATTATTGAAATATGTCTTAGAGATGCATGGCTGTTTTGACATTTTAATCTCTTTTTGACTAATTTGTGGGATTTCTCTGTGGGACTTTGACTTACTCTGCCACTCCTGCCGTCTGGCGATATCGATTACCTTGGCAGCTTCCAAAATAGATTCCTTGTCAGATGCCAATACTCTGGTTACAGGATCTAAGAAATTGAACTTCTGTATAAAGCAATTTTTTACATTGGACAAGTTAGAACAAATAACTTTATAAGCTCGTTTGTACATGGACATGAATGTAAAAGTACATTCGTTCCAGCCAATTCTTAATTTATTCAAAATGTCCAAAGTAAGAACCTCTGTAGCATTGCAGAGTAACCTTAACCGTCCTACGTCATCACAATGTAACCATTCATCATTGTCAAAACACTTTTTTAATTCTAGGCATCTACTTATTTTTACTGGTAGCCAAAGTCTAAACAATTGGTTTTTTTGCTCATTTGATAGATCAAATTTCTCAGCAAAACTCTCAAAAATCTCTGAGTTCCTGCATACATGCACTTTCTCATCATATGCAGTACATTCCTTACTTAGGTTTATCAAGTACCCTTGTAACTTCAGTTTTAAGCTGGCTTCCTTTATATTTAAAAGTTTCTTCTGAAAAGAACTGTCTTCAGCATGGCCCATTGACACATTCTCTTCAGAAATACTACACTGCGTAGCTATGTCTATTTTTGGATCAGTTACAGTCGTTACACTAGGATCCATACATTGTTCAACAAAAGAATGATAAACATTCACCAAATGTGCAATGTTTCTTAATCTTAAATCTTCATCTAAGTTTCTATTCATAGCACTACATTGTGAATACAAATGCATCCATGCTATACTTAAATCTGGCTTATCACTAGACTTTACTGTACATTCTACAGTACATTTCCCAATAGAAGATAAAGTTTCCATACTTACAAACTTGTTCGTGATCATCAGCACAGTCACGTGGCTGGATTCCCGTTGTCCTTCCTACTGTCCTTAGGTTCTCCGTGTTCCGAAAGCTTGAAACGTATGTCTCTGGGGTCTCGACTCTTCCCCCCTGTTCAAGCTAAAGGAGCTTGGTATGGCTGGCACGCCAAACTGTAGAAAATGGCGTTAGCACCTGTAGTTTATGGCTCGCCGCAGTAGGATGACATCAGAGAGGTTTCTTTATAAAATGGAGATTTATTGCTTCTTCTTTAAAAGTAGTGAAATTACAGAATTGAATAGAAAAGAATATCAGAGAAACGTCTTACAGCCTTAGTGTCCATAGTTCATATGAGTGTTCCTTTGAAGTGAAGGGTTTGTCTTACAAATCATCACGAGCTTCAGGCAGCTGTTGCTTCACTCAAGCATCCTGGGAGACATTCCTTCCTTCACGCTTCCATCATGGATTCCTCACGCTTACATCACAACCTTCTCCTTGAAGGCTCTGGATCCTTCTTGTGACATAGGGCTCATACCTTCTGTACAGCCCTGATCCAACCAACCTCCATCTTGGTAACTACCATCTTATATAGGTTCATGACTCACTGTCAATGTCATGTGTGTGGGCGTGTTTATTATAATTGAGTGTTTGTGTCTGCACATATATGACCATAACAAATATAGAACTCTTTCTCTATGCATCAGCATAACCTGTTTCCAGTTATGGATGTATAGTTATCCTGCTGTGTACAGCATTACCACTCTACATAGTCATGTAACCGTGAATAGTGCTGTGTACACTTATGTATCTATTTCCAACTTATACACGTCTCCTTAGTATAGAATATGATATTATAATGTCAGTATTACAATCACTTTATACAGTGAATAGTGTTGTGCTATTATGGTGAGGTCAGCAGTATATATATGACTTATATTATATTATACCAAGATATTGTTCATTGTAAAACACATCATATTTAACACGGAGGCACGTCTCTACTCTGCCATTGCTAGGCCACGCCTCTCTAACAAGGCCTTTTTTATTGGACAAAGGGCAGGGAAGTAGTGCCATGGGAAGTGAAGGCAGACTAATACCTGGCCAACATTTTCCTGGAGAAATTCCATCAAACCAAAATGAGGGCCAGGAGACCACAGAAAAGATGTTGTATGAACTCTGTTGTGTGTATATGTGTGTGTGTGTGTGTGTGTGTGTGTGTGGTGTGTGTGTATATATAATGTGTGTGTGTGTATATATATATATATATATATATATATATAATATATTATATACTCACTGGCCACTTTATTAGGTACACCTGTCCAACTGCACGTTACCACTTAATTTCTAATCAGCCAATCACATGGCGGCAACTCAGTGCATTTAGGCATGTAGGCATGGTCAAGACAATCTCCTGCAGTTCAAACCGAGCATCAGTATGGGGAAGAAAAGGGATTTGAGTGCCTTTGAACGTGGCATGGTTGTTGGTGCCAGAAGGGCTGGTCTGAGTATTTCAGAAACTGCTGATCTACTGGGATTTTCACGCACAACCATCTCTAGGGTTTACAGAGAATGGCCCGAAAAAGAAAAAACATCCAGTGAGCGGCAGTTCTGTGGGCGGAAATGCCTTGTTGATGCCAGAGGTCAGAGGAGAATGGGAGACTGGTTTGAGCTGATAGAAAGGCAACAGTGACTCAAATAGCCAACCGTTACAACCAAGGTAGGCAGAAAAACATCTCTGAACGCACAGTACGTCAAACGTTGAGGCAGATGGGCTACAGCAGCAAAAGACCACACCGGGTGCCACTCCTTTCAGCTAAGAACAGGAAACTGAGGCTACAATTTGCACAAGCTCATCGAAATTGGACAGTAGAAGATTGGAAAAACGTTGCCTGGTCTGATGAGTCTCAATTTCTGCTGCGACATTCGGATGGTAGGGTCAGAATTTGGCGTCAACAACATGAAAGCATGGATCCATCCTGCCTTGTATCAACGATTCAGGCTGGTGGTGGTGGTGTCATGGTGTGGGGAATATTTTCTTGGCACTCTTTGGGCCCCTGGTACCAATTGAGCATCGTTGCAACACCACAGCCTACCTGAGTATTGTTGCTGACCATGTCCATCCCTTTATGACCACAATGTACCCAACATCTGATGGCTACTTTCAGCAGGATAATGTGCCATGTCATAAAGCTAGAATCATCTCAGACTGGTTTCTTGAACATGACAATGAGTTCACTGTACTCAAATGGCCTCCACAGTCACCAGATCTCAATCCAATGGAGCATCTTTGAGATGTGGTGGAACGGGAGATTCGCATCATGGATGTGCAGCTGACAAATCTGCGGCAACTTTGTGATGCCATCATGTCAATATGGACCAAAATCTCTGAGGAATGCTTCCAGCACCTTGTTGAATCTATGCCACGAAGAATAAGACATTTTTTATCCATTTAGCTGCTGGATTCTGATGCCCCCTCCCTCCAGTTGTCATTACACCATTCCAACTACATTTGTGCACTACAGTTCAGCAATTCCCCCTTTCTCCCCACTATATTTCAAAAATTCACATAGGCTTTTAGTGAAACCACAAAAGTCAAAATTTTCATTATAAAACTGGAAGAATACCTTTTTGTTTTTCATGTATTACACTGTCTGCTATACTTTTCTCATAAGAGTGGCATATAATAAATTAAATAAATAAGTAAATAAATTATAGATATAGATTCAATAGGGGATAGACAGTTGCTGTTTCTCTGACTAACTGGAGAAGAGTCTCCTCTGTCTCCTCCCGAATGTAATAGGAGGAAAAAAGACAGCACAAAGTGAACTTTAGTGCAGACGAACAGGAATATAGGTGTAGTATCCCGAAGTATAAAAAACTTATTGTTACAACACATACAATAAAAAGCTAAAAATATGCCAATAGGAAAAATGTTTCGGAAATCATCCCCTTCATCAGATCCTTGAAGGTAGTAAAATTAAACAGACGTGTTCATAAATGATCATTCGCCATATTTTTACTGACTGGAATGGCGCCAAAACATGAGCAGGGATTTAGACGTGGCTTATTTACAAAACACTTCGGAATTCTGTACCACTTTACTCTATAGTAATTTTTTATTCCTATGCTAGTAACACCAATGCAGCATCATTCTGTTTTCTGCTGCTTGTAAAGATTTTATTGCTTGTACTTGTTTCTTGTACTTATGTCATTTTCTGATGTTTTGTTTCCTCAGTTCGTTCTATTGGATCAATTGCTCTTCGGAAAGCAGAAAACATTGGTTATAGATATCACTTTGATATTTTTAGCATCAACTTCAATGAGGAACTTGTTGCACTTTATGGTGGCAGCCTTCACAAACAAACTCAATTTGTACATATTAGCATTAAAGCAATCCTACGCCTTTATAAGGTAAGATTTGTTTCAAAACTTTAACTTTTTTTTATAGCATTTACTGCTTGTTAACGACTGATGTTGGATATAGGCCTCATGAGCAGTTGTACGTTCCCACAGGATGATGGATATATCCATCATACTGATGATTGTGTATTGCCCAGTATGCACATGCGGTTGAGGCAGCATAGCCTAAATAGACAGCTAAGCTCCTGCCAACACTGGTGGAAATGGTTACCATAGCAGCCAAAAACCAGATCATGGCCTCTGGCATGCTACCTATAGAAGCCTCGCAGGCTGTTATAGACAGGTATAGGATGCTGTAGTACAGATGTACTATACCAGTAATCAGACAGACAAACAAACAAACAAACAAACAAATCACCCCCTGATGAAGGAGACGAAACGTACGTCGGGGTTTGGCGGCATCCAGGACGAGCAGTAATACTGTGTGATGGGTATGCTCTGCACTTTGCTTTATTTATTTATATAGCACCAGTCACTTTATTAGAGACAGCTGTATATACATTGCATTCATGATTTCATCTATTAGAAAGATTAGATATTTATTCATTTTTTCATGGTGACTTGTGCTAAGGTTAGTCTTTATCCACTACTTTACAGCATTATGCAGCCTGTATCATGAGGTTACCCTTAGCTGCTCTTCCTGGGTTGTTGTCTTCCATGTGTGGTTCTCTGATTTTTACTGCGATTTCATTGTTATACATGATTATAGATAATAAAGGTATGGATTATTACATAAGAATCTAGTTTATTTTGGTTTATACTAGTACACAAAGGGTCTCTTTTTTCCTTTGGAGGATTGTTTAAATGTTGTTGAGACTGTGTTGGTTACAGGTATTTCAGTAGCTCTATTGAGAGCATACTATTTATATTGAAAGTGTGTCTTCATTTTGGATATACAGTAATCAGACAGTCATAGGGGGACATTTAAATAAGTCCGGCATTTTTTGCACAAGACTTAAAAATGTCCCCGCCGCTCAGAAAGTACGGAGATTTATGCCTCTACATAAATCCTGTGCGTGGGCCAGGAAACCTACGCCAGCTCAGAGCTGGCATAGGTTTCCTGACTATTTTATTGCGAACCAAATGATGAATTGAGCGGACTCTGAGTCCCTTGCGAATATTTATTGGTAAAATGGCCATTTGCAAATTTATTTGCATCTAGCCATTTTCCAACAAAAAATGTGTTATTTAGCACCATTTATTTGTGTTACTGCATAATTTATTTGAAACTGCAACAGTACTGCAATGAAACTCCAACATGTGTGTACATAGCCCTAATTTCACTGCAGACTTGCACAATCAGTGAAGTTGCTGCAGCTGTGTCTGTCACTCCTTGACTGCCCAGGTGTGGGCCAGAGATGGTCATCACTTAGGGGGGTGGGAGACCAGATCCAGCCAAGCCTCCTGACATTGCGCTTTACCCCTTGTCATGTCTGCGTCATCAGCCTGTGCTCGGCAAACAAACTCCATGTGAGACAGAGGCATGTAATCTCTGTCCCCTGAGGGGGGAGAATTGAGGGAGCAGGAGACAAAGTGGATTGGCATAGAGGCCATTTTTCTTCACTTTCTGGATGTCAACTACCAGTGTGGCAGAACTGCACAAGTACGGTTATACATTGTATAGAGACATCTATATAACTTTTAATAGTTAATAATTTTCCCTATCCGGATGTTCCCTTTTAAGTGACATACAGGCTTAGTTAGCCGCACTGTGTGAATGTATCCCTAAACACCAAGTCGCTAGCCGAGTGTCTCAGCAGTAATAATGCAGGACACAGTTTTAGTAGAAAAATATCACGTTGCAAAAATTTACAGAACTGTACATAGAAACACCACCACAGTGCACAGGATGATGGATCTGATTGGCCGGGCGGGCCGTGAAGACATCGGGAGCCCCGAAGCAAGCAGGAACGGGGACCCGGTAATGTATAATGTCCGGCGGCCGGGGGGTTAATGGGGCGGGCTGCAGACAAAATCGCAGCAGGGATGTACATCCCTGCTGCGAGTTTCTCTGCTATTGAAAGTATAGGGCCAGGATCTGCAGCGAGTCTCGCTGCAAAAACGCAGCAAGGAGACTCGCTGCAGATCCGGCAAGTGGGTTTGTAACCTCAATCAAAGATCTGTCCTAGGGTCCGTTCGGCAGGTGATGCAGTTATTGTCTTAAAAAACAACTTTTAAACTTGCAGCCCTGTGCCAAACTGACGTGGCCTAGAGTTTCTATGCCCTAACCTTGCACCGCCTCTCCATCCCTCCTCCCCGGCATCTTCATCATTAGGAATGCTCCAGGCAGATTGTCTCCTAATAATCAGCTGTGTAACTGATGATGACTCATCCTCACAAGAAGGAGCTGCCTGGTGACGGTGACGACAGTCATTAGGTCTGTGTGAGTTAGGACACTTCCTGGTGGAGGGGGGGGGGGGAGACAGGGAAGGGAGGCAGATAGGTGATTGAAGCATATTACAATCTGCCTCCCTTCCCTGTCTTCCCCCCCCCCTCCACCCCCCACCAGGAAGTGTCCTAACTCACACAGACCTAATGACTGTCGTCACCGTCACCAGGCAGCTCCTTCTTGTGAGGATGAGATCAGCAGGAGGGCTGCTCTAGGTCCTGTTACAGCAGCCCCCCCTCCCCAGTCCAAGTGATGGCTTGCAGTTGTTTAGCTAATGGGAGCTGAGCAAGCCTGTCACCTGACAAGGCAGGGGAGGGGGGAGGCTAGTGTAACAGGAGAAGGAGCTGAGAGAAAAGCTTGGTGACGGTGACGACAGTAATCAGGTCTGTGTGAGTTAGGACACTTCCTGGTGGGGGTGGAGGGGGGAAAAGACAGGGAAAGGAGGCAGATAGGTGATTGAAGCATATTACACAGTTATATAACTTTGTAATGTGCTTCAATTACTGGGAAAAAGTTTTTCATGGGACTTGTCGTTTAAGGCAACTGTGCAGTTTTCACTGCAGAGGAATAGGAAAAATCCTGCCAGTGGCATTCCTAATGATGAAGAGGGTGGGGAGGAGAGACGGAAGGGTGGTTCAAAGTTAGGGCACAGATACTCTAGGCCACGCCAGTTTAACACAGGGCTGCATTTAAAAATAGTTTTTTAGGGCAATAACTGCATCACCTGCCGAACGGACCCCAGGACAGATCTTGGATTAAAAGCAGCTATCCGAAGGTACAAGTGGTTTTGGGGGGTCAGGTTGTGGGTACAGAGTCACTTTAAGTAAAAGCGAAAAAATAGACCAAATGCTGCAAGTGTTGTCAGTTAAGATAAAGGCTGATAAAGGCCTTCGCTGCTACAAATGAGTAAACTAACTAGCATAAGCAACACAGTGGGGCACTAAAAAAGGCTGCTAGAGCAACAAAATTAAAATCAAAATAAACAACATACATAATTCAAGCATTAACTATATAATTGCTGGTGGGGGAGGCTTATGTCATGGCAGGTACCCTTGAAAGCCCCCATTAGATCAGTTAAATACCACTCTGTGTGTGTAAATAGAGACGCTACATTATTTCAGTCACATCTGTGACCAGGGCTGTGGAGTTGGAATTGGAGTCGGAGCTATTTTTGGCTGGAGTAAGAAAAAAATGTACTGACTCCAGCTAGGGCTGGGCGGTATACCGTGAAAATACCGATACCGTCACTGGCGTCGGTTAACCGACCTCAACTTTGCCAGGACGGTATCTGCGGTATTTTCACTTTCATCTACCTGTCTGAGCCCTAAGCTGCACAGGTTGAAGGATGTCTCGTGTGCTGTGTGTGCAGGGACGCACAGACAGCACATAAGAGACTGGCACTGTGTGTCAGAGCGCCCCGCATCACCCGCCCGGCACAGCAACAACAAAGCCGCCACCCGCCCGTCCACACGTCCCCCAACCCCCCGGCGTGTCAGAGCGCCCCGCATCGCCCGGCACAGCACAACGGAGCCGCCACCCGCCCGCCCCCGCGTCTCCCAACCTCTTGGCGTGTCAGAGCGCCCCGCGTCACCCGCCCGGCACGGCACACCACCCTTCTTGTCTCAGCCAGTTTCCGCGGCAAGCACATGCCTCTCAGCGGCCCGACACAGCACAGTGGAGCCGCCACCTGCACGCCCCAGTGCCCCCCCGCCACCTGCACGGCCTGTAAGAGCATCACGGCCAGTCTTCTATGTGCTGTCTGTGCGTCCCTGCACACACAACACACGAAACATCCTCCAACCTGTTCAGCAACACATGAGAATAAGAGCAACGTTTCTGACCACAACCGTGGTCTTTTCTCAAGCCAAATAACATTTGGCTTAAGAAAAGACCACGATTGTGGTCAGAAACATCACTGTTTTCAACATAAATGTAAAAAGGTGGAGATTTATTCACAGTCCAACTGGAATGCTGCTACTATATGAATAGAGATAGAAGAGATAGAAAGATCTATCTCATATATCTATCTACTATCTATCTATCTATCTATCTATCTATCTATCCATCTATCCATCTATCTCCTTGATTGATCAATAGATAATAGATAGATGGATACAGAGAGATAGATGGATACAGAGAGATAGATAGGAGATAGATAGAGAGAGATAGATAGGAGATAGATGGATAGATAGATAGGAGATAGATAGGCAGAGGAAATAGATGATAGATAGATCTATCTATCTCCTATCTATCTCCTATCTATCTATCCATCTATCTCCTTGATCGATCAATAGATGATAGATGGATAGATAGATAGATAGATAGATAGATAGATAGGAGATAGATAGAGATAGATAGATAGATAGAGATAGATAGATAGATAGATAGGAGATAGATAGATAGAGAGATAGATAGGGGATGATAGATAGATAGATAGATAGATCTCTTCTATCTGTATCTAGCTATCTCCTATCTATCTATCTATCTATCTATCATCTATTGATCGATCAAGGAGATAGATGGATAGATAGGAGATAGATAGGCAGAGGAAATAGATGATAGATAGGAGATAGATAGATACATCTATCTATCTCCTATCTATCTATCATCTATTTCCTCTGCCTATCTATCTCCTATCTATCCATCTATCTCCTTGATCGATCAATAGATGATAGATGGATAGATAGATAGATAGAGAGAGATAGATAGGGGATGATAGATAGATCTCTTCCATCTGTATCTAGCTATCTCCTATCTATCTATCTCTCTCTATCTCCTAGCTATCTCCTATCTATCTATCTATCTATCTATCTATCTATCTATCTATCTATCTATCTCCTATCTATCTATCTATCTATCTATCTATCTATTGATCGATCAAGGAGATAGATGGATAAATAGGAGATAGATAGGCAGAGGAAATAGATGATTGAGGAAATAGATGATTGATAGATAAACCTGTATATACTACATACACATCATACTGTATACACTCTGAGTCCCTATAGTACATAGCTATATACCTGTATATACATGTCCTGTGGTGTGTCCATAGCTGTATGCTGTATATAAACCACCTGTGGTGTGTACATAGTTTGGGTTGCTGCTCATTGAGTTACTGTACTTTTTTAAAAACATAATATTCCCAGTTTGGTATGGCCAAGTGGGTGTGGCTTGTAAAAGGGGGTGTTGCTTACAAAGGGACGTGTCATAGTTATCGTCCATTTATCGTTGCCGCAGCTACATATGCGATAAACCGCGATATTGATTTAGGCCAATATCGCCCAGCCCTAACTCCAGCTCTAAAAAAAAATTTTTTCAAGATTTTGTAGTTGAGTTTTTCTTTTATAGGAATTTTAAAAATGTTTACTCATCAATATATTTTATGTTCTATCAATCTAGGGACCTTTCCTCCATATATCAGTAATAAAGCACTGGCCCTTTTAGATAAGGGTGATCGGGGAGATGTTGTAGGTCACTATTTGGCAATTTGTTTTGCAGCTGGAAGAGTCCATTTGGGGGGGGGGGGGGGGGTAATCTGTTCTGTTCCTTGATGCTGAATGATTGTATATGAGCAGCAGATTGCATATGAACAGCAGCTGCGGCAGGCTATCTGTGTGCTATGGCTGTGTTAGAGAGAGACAGAAATTACAGGGGTATTCAGGGCAACAGTAAAAAGTCCAGGGGGTGGTGGGATCAGAATAAAGAAGTCCTATTTACCCCCCACGGAGCTCCATATCCTGTGATGTCACTGCCCCACTCAGAAAAGCCCGCTCAGCAAATCAGTGAGTGAGGTGGGACACTGCTGTAGTCGCTGAGTGGGTAGTTCCTAATTCAGGAGCGTGCACGCTGACAGAGAGCTGATAAATCTCGGCTTATGTCTCACCTCTGTCACTATGGCTGACCCATCTATATCACATGCATCTGGCATTGTTAGCAGTTTTTCTTTGTGTATGGTGAATATTTAGTTAGAAACCTAGAAGATTGTCAGCAGAAAAAAACCACCTGCTCCATCTAGTCTAGTTCTGAGTTGCTCAGGACATCGAGGCTGGAGACTAGCTGCATCCACTGTACACAAAGAGGAGAAGCTGCTATATATCTTTGCTTTATTCACTAAGAAGTTGCCCAGGATCATGTAGGTCATTACACTGAAGCTGCTAAGCCAGATCTACTTTACACTAGTGTGATAAATAACTCACCTGGTGTCTGACTTGAAATTTATAAAGGAGCTTGAGTTGGTCCCTGATAAAATAAGGAGTTAGTTTTGGAGTCAGAGCTGTGACTTACCGACTCCACAGTCCTGCCTGTGACTGGATTTACTGCAGCTACTTTTGGCTCCTCTTGTAAATGCACATAAGAGCAGCCCATTAATTGGACCTTAACCTTACTACAACAGTGGAGTGTCTTGTTCACTAAGGGTATGTTCACACTGAGGAATAGGTGAGGAATTGAAGAGGAAATATTACTGCTTTAAATTTCCTCTCCAGCATTTGTGGCATTAACGAGGGATGTGGGAGGAGACCTACAGACAATGTTGCAAAGGATGCTAGCAGAACTTTCCAGAAAGATCCAGAGGTCCTGAAAGGGGCCAAGACAAGAGACGGCAAGCAGAGAGGATCCTTGTGTTGCTAGGATGTCCAGAAGACACCCCAGATATGCAATTGATGGAGATACCTTGATCGCTGAGGTAAATTTTACAGCTTTGGGGCCATATGTGCCAGTTAGTACCATGATTTTGAATTATATGGTTGTATATGGCCATGTATGTGTGTTGAAACTGCCATTGCATGTGCTGTACATATTGTAAAAAAAGTATGTACCACCAGGTTCATACACATTCTCTTTAATCTGACACAGGGATAGAATGGCGCCATCACGGGCAAGCCAGTGCTGTGTTACGTTTTTGATCCACGACTCAAATCACGTGTATGGCGCCGTTCTAGCCACGGGTCCCGGGCCAGTGCTCAAGCACTGGAGGCGGGCCGGCCCGCCCCCAGTGGGAGGGAGTTCCCTCCCCTGTATGACGCGGCTCTGTTAGAATCAGTGGAGCCACGTCATACTAGGGGCGGGCCGGCCTGCCTCCAGTGCTTGAGCACTGGCCTGGGACCCGTGGCTAGAACGGCGCCGTACACGGGAACCGAGCCGTGGATCGAAAAACGGAACTCTGCACCGGCTTGCCCGTGACTGCGCCGTTCTATCCCTGTGTCAGATTAAAGAGAATGTACCTGGTGGTACATCCTCTTTAACTTGGCTGTAAGTTAGAGGCCTGGCAGATCATCTGTATGAATGTGAATGCAGAAATGTTTGCGTGTTGATTTTGTATTTGCTCTGGGTTATGACCAGTGCACTTAACCTCTGGGCCCTGCCTTTATTGCCCCCCTTCTTGCTGGGATAAAGTATCAGAGTTCCCTTGGTCTCAGAGCTCCTCTGTCCCTCTCTACCTACCAAGTGCTGGTGTGAACATGTGTGAACATGAAGCAAGGACTGAATGTGTTTGTTTATTTACTTATCTTTTTTTGTTTGTGTTTTAATTTAGTGTCAAACATATCAAGTTTATTAGGAAGCAAGAGGAGCAAGTACAGCAATCAGTGGCCTACCTGGCCAACTTTTAGAAAACATGAAAAGTTACAAAAGTAACACAACATAACAGAAATTCTAGGTACAGTGTCGTGCATGCATATAAAACAATAACAATAGATGTCATATGGAAAAGGGGGAAGGGTGATCGAGGATCATATGGAAATATAATAGGAGACATCTGTAACATATGAGGAAGTAAACCAAGGGGACCAGGTCTTCTCGTAAAGGGCCACCTCGTCTCCACGTATTGCCGCAATTTTTTCTGAAAGCATAATGTCGTTTACTCTAGCTATAACTTTGTCCAGAGACAAATGCATTTGTTTCCAACTAGCGGCCACATGGATACGTGCTGCCAAAAGGATAAACTGCGATAATTTAAACATTTGGTTCGGCATTTTGGATGGCCTAATGCCAAAGAGACACGCTTGTGGAGTCACTGGGTAACTGTGACCAATGATATCTGAAATCAACCTAGTCACAGATATCCAGAATGTATGGACTATTGGGCATGACCACCAGATATGATCCATGGTGCCATCAGCTATGCACCCCCTAAAGCACAGTGGGGAGACATCTGGGTAAATAACGTGGAGCCTAGCAGGAACATAATACGCTCTATGCAAGATCTTAAGCGCGGTCTCCGTCAGGGAGACCTGCATGCTACCCCTACTAAGAGTTTCACGACTTGTTTTCCACTGGATAGGGGATAGAGATATATGGAGATCAGCTTCCCACTGTGCCATATAGGGCAGCTTGACCTCTGGTGGCAGGTGATTAAGCATAGAATAGAGAAGGGATAGCATACCCGTCCTAGAAGGGGTATAAAGCGCGTGCCGTTCAAAATCTGTCATCAGGATCTCTGTAGACCTAGGCAAAATATCACTAAAATACGAGAAGACCTGGTTAGCCCTAAATAGTTCAGAAGAAGGCATGTGGGAGTGAGCCACAAAGGCCTCCCTCGTGTACAAACGTTTTCTTGCCAGAAAGTCGTGGAGCCTAGAGAACTTATTTTTTATCCACCACTGGAACATAAGGGGAGACAGACCAGGGGGAAAGGAAGGGTTCCCGAACAGGGGTAATAAGGGCGAGACTGGGGACTGCAGATTTTTCTTGAACCGGACATTGCGCCATAGTGCCAATGAATGTAAGACAATTTGGGCCGAGGCGTGAAGCCGAGGGAGAGTTGGCAGAGGGGACCACATGAGGGCTGGCAATGAGTAGGGGGCTATTAGATCAGTTTCCAGTTGGGCCCATTGAGGCTGACCCTCATTTGCATTAATGAGCATTAATTGTGTTAACCTTGCTGCCAAATAATAGTTGTAGAGATGAGGAACCGACAGACCTCCAGACCTCTTATGGACATGCATGACCTTAGCAGCAATGCGAGGCTTACGGCCATTCCAAATAAAGCGAAAGATATCTTTCTGAAGGACCGTCAGGTCCGGGCGGACCAGGGGGATCGGTAGACACCTGAAATAATATAGTACCCTGGGCAGAATCACCATCCTCACCGCATTCACCCTGCCAAGCCATGAAAGATGAGGCAGGTTCCATTTGTGGAGGTCTGCCCTTATAGCAGAGAAAAGAGAGGGATAGTTAGCAGCATATAGGTTAGATAAAGAGTTGGTAAGTTTTATTCCTAGGTAGGGAAGTGACCGAGAGGAGGGTTGAAAGCCAAAGTTCAGAGAAATAAGTTTTTGTTGAGACAGGGGAACGTTGCAATAGAGAGTTCCAGATTTGGCTTGATTAATACGAAGCCCGGACACCCTTTCAAAATCAGCCAGAGTACTGAACAGGTTTGGGAGGGAGATTAAGGGTTGGGTCAGAGTGAGTAGAGAGTCATCTGCAAACAAATGCAACTTATAGGTATGGGAGGCAATATCAACCCCTCTAATGTCTGGGTTAATGCGGATTGCACTCGCCAGGGGCTCCATTGCCAATGCAAAGAGTGCTGGTGAAAGTGGACACCCCTGGCAAGTGCCCCTCCCAATGCAAATAGGGGTAGCAGAAGAGGAGGGGAGCGTAAGAAACGCTGAAGGCGTGGAGTAAAGTAAACGTAAAATATGAACAAACGACCCTCCAAACCCCATGCGACTCAACACCCCGAAGAGGAAGGCCCAGGACAAGCTATCAAACGCCTTTTCTATATCAAGCGCCAATAACATTAATAGTGTTGTGGAGGCGTTGGACCAGTTAATAATATCTAGAACTTTACGAATGTTGTCCGGGGCCTGCCCCCCCCGGGATGAACCCCACCTGATCACTACAGGTTAATTGGGGAAGGAGAGGGTTAAGGCAGGAAGAAAGGATAGAAGTAAGTATTTTAGCATCAAGATTTATTAGGGAGATGGATCTATAGTTAGTGGATAGTGTGGGGTCCTTATTGGGGTTGGGAATGAGGGTAATCATAGCATCCAAAAATTCAGAGGGAACAGACTGGCGATCAGGGATAGAGTTGTAGAATAAAGTTAGGGGGCGAACAACATGGAGAAGGAATTTTTTATAGTACATTGCTGAGAACCCGTCAGGGCCAGGTGCTTTGCCTAATTTGAGGCGACGGATCACCTCTGTTAATTCCTCCTCCGTGATAGGACAATTAAGAAGGGATTGTTCTTCCGAGGATATTGAGGGAAGGGGGAGGGATTCAAGAAATTGCATAATTTTGGGGTCAGAAGAAGAGATGGGGTTAGCATAGAGAGAAGAATAGAAAGAATGGAAGGTACTGTAAATGCGGTCAGGATGAGACGTATAGAGCCCCGGGCGTACCTGAAGTTTATGCACACAGTTTATCTTCTGTTTCTGGGTTAACATTCTAGCCAAGTGTCTATCCGGTTTATTAGCCCATTTATAGTACGTAGCTTGCGTCCAGCGTACCGCCTTTTCCGTCCTGTGGGTGAGAACTGCATCAAGCTGTAGCTTAACATCAGTCATAGCTTTAGCTAAATAAATATTAGGGTTGCGTTGGTGTGCAATGGATAGTCTCAAAAGCTTATTTTCTAATGCGGCCTGGGCCTTGTTGCGGTCCCTCTTTACCCCAGTAGCTAGGGAAATCAGTCTACCCCTTATATATGCTTTATGGGCCAGCCAAACCCAACAAGGGTCAGACGATGACACAGCATTGGCTTGGAAATATGACATAAGATCGTCCTGAAGCTGTTGGCGTGACCGAGGGTTCGTCAGAAGGGATTCATTGAGCCTCCATTTAAAGGGAGTAGATAATTTGCCTACAAAGTCAAATTCAGCCAACACTATGTCATCATCCGACCAAACAGAAAGAACATGTCTAGCATATAGGAGCGCAGGGAGTGTGGATGTGGAAGTTAAAGAGAACCAATCATGGACGAAAGTTAAAAAATTTTTATTCCTTAATTAGATGCAAATCATAATTTAATTGACATTTGCAAATATAATAAATTTTTATTGTCACGTTTTTGAATTATTCCCTTTTTACTTTCCTATCTCGAGCCGGCTCTTTTCAAAAGAGCCGGCGCGAGACAGGAAACTCCCGTCATGCAGAGTGGCAGGAAAGGTTCCCATGATCCTTTGCCTGCCGCTCTGTTAACACACAGTGATCTCGCGCTATACAGCGCAAGATCGCTGTGTATTATCTAAAGTCCCTCTTCTCTAATCTATTTATGAAGATACAGACTGCCTCTGCAGTCTGTATCTTTATACTTTACCTAATCCTCTTCTTCGGTGCAGCAAGGCCGGCGGCGCCATCTTGATTACGTCACTTGCGTTCCAGCGGTGGAACGCAAGGCCCGTAATCAAGATGGCGGTGCCTGGCCTTGCGGCACTGAAGCAGAGGATAGGTAAAGTATAAAGCTACAGACTGCAAATGCAGTCTGTATCCTCATGAAGTCTATCTATGAAGATACAGACTGCCTTTGCAGTCTGTATCTTTATACTTTACCAGATCCTCTGTTCCCTGGCTGTTCCGGTGAGCGCCGCCATCTTGATGACGTCACTTGCATTCCAGCTGTGCGTTCCAGCGTGACGTCATCAAGATGGCGGCGCTCACCGGAACAGCCAGGGAACAGAGGATCAGGTAAAGTATAAAGATACAGACTGCAAAGGCAGTCTGTATCTTCATGAATAGACTTAGGGAGAGATGTACTGTCATAATAGGGACAGTTATATTTAGGTGATTGGTTCTCTTTAAGACCCAGTCAATCCTGGTATAATGATGATGGGTAAGTGAAAAATAGGTGGAACCTCTAGCAGTACCATTATGTTCCCTCCACACATCCGCCACCCCTAAATTAGAGAAGGATGAGGCCAAAAGACGCTGCTGGGCACCAGTACGGCGCAGAGGAGCGTCGTTGGACCTGTCCAATTTACCGTTGTAAACCATATTAAAGTCACCAGCCCAGATCAGGAAATCATACTGTAAATCAGAAATAAATGTACACCTGCTTGTAAAGAAGGTTAGCGGATCATGGGTAGGGGCATACGAGTTAACCAAACAGAGTTGCTTTCCATATACCTCACCCATCAGTACCAGAAATCGACCCTCAGGGTCTATGATTTCTTTTTGCAAGGTAAAGGGAAAAGAATTACGGAGAAGGAACATGACTCCCCTGGTCTTAGTAAGATACGGGGCTATGTGGATCTTAGAGTACTGAGGGTGGAAGTACTTAGGAAAGGAGTGAGGTGTAAAATGGCATTCCTGGAGAGCAATGACATCAGGGGCATGCTTGAGGTAGTCCCGGAATGCCTTTTTACGCTTAACCGGGGAATTAAATCCCCTCACATTGTGGGAGAGTACTCTACACATGCAATGGGTTGGGGAAAGTGCAAAAAGGTAGTGCCAGTCGACTGACACAGCCGGCTCTTCGGCTTGTGGTTGCAGGATTCCAGTTCGTCCCCGGACACTGAACAGATATAAGACACGACACTGTACAAACAAAGGCAAACATAACATAAGAGAACAGACAAAGAACAGAACTAACAAAGAAACTTGTAAACAAAAAACCAAGATATACCAGAAGGGCTGGGAATCCGGAGATTGACCAGCCGAATCCAGACATACCCAAGGGTATGGTAGGCAACATGGTTAACCGACTGTGACCGGCTAATGCACCGATCACCACCAAAACTGGGTTAAGCAAATAGAATGTACAGTAGGAACCTCATAACTGTAACATATTGAGGAAGGCTCAGGTAGATGCAGCGTCCTCGCCCACTTGGGCAGTTCGTCTTCTGGACCAGGAACGCATGGGTCGTTGTTGTCTCTGTGGTAATGGAAGCGGGTCCGAGTCGTCGCATAGTATGTCCTCCTCTTTTAGCGCTTCGCGCGCGTCATGCAGTGTTCGCACCATATAATTGTGATTGTGAATTGTAAAATTCAGAGAAAAAGGAAAGCCCCAGCGATATTTCACATTATTTTTAATCAGCGCCATGGTGATAGGGCGTAATTGGCGTCTTCTTTCCAGAGTGGAGGGGGCCAGGTCTATGTAAAGTCGCACCGTGGCAGGGAGGCCTGGTAAAGGGTCAAGATTCCTGGCTGCCGCCATGATAGGGTCCCTTTGCTCAGGGTAGTGCAGCTTTAGGATTACATCCCGTGGGACATCAGCATTGCGTGGTTTATTGAGAGCCCTGTGGATCCTATCTAGCCTCAGCAATTCAGGCAGGGAGGAGGGGAGCAGCGACTGAAACACAACAGTTACAGTACCTTTAAGATTGGTGTACGTTTCGGGCAAACCCCGTATACGGATGTTCGCCCGGCGGGACCGGTTCTCGAGGTCCTCCAATTTTAGTTCCATAAGGTCCAGGCGCCCATTGTACTCATTAAAGTCCAGATGGTCTGCCTCTAGGGTGTCAGCAATTTCATCTATCTTATGTTCTGCGTCGGAGACCCTCTGGCCCAATTCCTGGACCTGTGTGGTAAACTCAGCGAGGACTTTCTGCAGTTCTTGCCTGAAAAGCTGCTTGATGGACCGGAACAGCGTCGGTGCATTCAGAGGGTCTGAAGAGTTCTCCTCGCCGTCCCCCTCCTCCGAGGCCTGCAGAGTGTCCAAGATGGCGCCCGCTCCCTCCTGTGAGGCCTGCATGGTCCTGAAGATGTCTGGAATTGACTGTGATAATCGTTGCGGTAAGGGTTCCTTTGTCTTCTTGCTCTTTCTAGACATGTTCCCCAGTCGGTGGGAACGGGTGTGAAGCTTAGGAGCCGTGAAGCGGCGCTGAAGATAGCCGGGTTAGTCACAGACGGAGCGGAGCTCACATGAGGTGCGTCCTCACCGTCGAGCTTCGCGCATGCGCCCTTTTTTGTGTTTTAATTTAAAGGTGAGAGGGACATCAGGGAGCCGGAGAAGCAGGCTAGAGCATGGACAAGTAATGTATTAGCTGGTGGGTTGATTGGGCAGGTGCTACATTCTCACAGCAGAATTACATTTTGCTGTAAGAATGTAAAGCCATATGACTCTACACAGTATGGGTGGGTTCACACTATGGAATCCGCGCAGATAAGTTCTGGCAGATTCCGTTGCTTGTACCCGGTCACGGTGGCGCGAAAATTCTGTAGTGTGAACCCACCCTATCGTAGCAAATTTCGATGCCGAAATTTCAGCAGGAGTTCGCCCGTAGTGTGGTCCATGTGAAAATTGTACAATCAGACCACCGTCAGCCAATGACAACAATCATCGACTGATTGTGTCTTTAGTTCTGGACCTAAAATCCTTTTACATCAAGCGTGCATTGTAATGTGTAAATAGCGACCAACGGCAGACGGTAGTGTTAAAATAAATGTCAGACATGCCTGACCACAATCCCCAGTGCTTCGGCCCGCTCCCTGTCGTCTTTATTTTGCGCTAGGCAAGGGCTGCACGGACATTGTTGTAATCACCACGCTCCCTGGTGTCCTCCTATCTTCTGACTGATTCCTGGAGCCACCGCTGAAGCTTCAGCATGTTGAATAAAAACAAGCGGAAAATTAAAGCCCCACTGATATCCATAGGATTTCTCTAGCAAAAAGAATTGACATGTCACCACTTCTTTGGGCAGAAAGTGCATCAGCGGCAGAAGATTCCGCATGTAAATTCCACTGTGTGAACTACAGAGTGGAAATCACATTGAACACAATGGGGCATTGCTCTTTATATATTTTACATGGGCAATTTTAAGCGGAATACACTTAAAATTAAGTGTGTTTTCGGCTTGAAGTTCCTCGCCTATTCCTTAGTGTGAACATACCCTAGTCAGGATTTCTGCAGGATTCCAGCCTGAAAAAGTAAAAATAAAGTAATCAGGACACTTATATCTTCAGAAATTTCCTTACTTTACTTTTTTTCTTTTTTCTTATGCGATATAACAAATCTTCTTATACAAAAATATAACAAAATAAATCACCACAGTGCGCAGGATTCAGGAGTTTCAGATGTTCATGCCAAATCTCTGGCCGGCTCCATTCCTGCTCTGAGACTCTCACTCTCTTCAGATGGTATGATGACGACTGAGCGTGCTGCTACGTTTCGGGGTCCGCCCCCTTTTTCAAGCATAATCCAGTAGTGCACCCTTCACCAATTTATACTAGTAGATCATTTGCATATCATTTACTCTAAAAACAATCAGATATAAAAATTAGAAGTTCTACACTAATAAAGATGACTACTAGACTTTTAATAGAAGCTCTTTCTTTCACTTTAGTATACGTCACCATTATTTAAACGTCATCATATGCAATATAAGATGGTATATACACCCCACTCACAAAAATACAGCAAAATTACACATCTCGTTAAGCCCTTTCGGGTACAGACTTTCTAGCAAGTATATCCAGTATGTCTCTTTCTGCAACAATTTCTTTTTTATCTCCGTTTTGTTTATCCCATGTACTTCCTCCAGTATGAGCCATTTAAGATCATAAACCTTATGATTAAATTCGTGGAAATGACGTGCCACTGACGTTTCCCCAAATTTTTTGGTGTCCTCCGATCCCTCATTTTTCTGTGATTTTTGTGCATATGTACGTATGGCAGATTTGTGCTCATTTAGTCTCAGTCTAATTTCTCTCGTAGTCTGCCCTACGTACACACGCCCACATGGACATCGCAACATGTAGACAACGTTAGTCGTCCTACATGTATACATGCCTTTTATCATGATTTTATTCCCTTTTTGAGGGTGGTTAACACTATCTCCTCTGATAATCCCATTACAGTTCTGGCAGGATAGACAAGCAAAGGTCCCTTTGCGACAAGTTCTTAATTTCATTTGTCTAGTTTTTTGTGGCCCTTTTATATCAGATTTAACTACCATATTAGCTATTGATTGTCCTTTTTTATATACAAACACTGGTGGTTCTCCAAACAGTTTACCATATTTATCATCATGTTTCAACATACTCCAATACTTCAAAATAGTTTTTCTCACCATTTTAGAATGTTTGTCATATTTAGATTGAAACATTATTTGTCCCTCTTTTTTTATCTCTTTCTCGTGTCTTCATTAGTTCCTCTCTTGGTATTACCTTAACCTCTTCCCATGCTTTCTTTACTTCACTCTTGTTATAACCTCTCTCACAGAACTTCTGCACCATCTTAACCCCTTGCATTTCACATGTTGTCTCATCCTTACAAATACGTTTCACCCGCATTAACTGACTCCTAGGGATCCCCCTGAACGTCATGGGGGCATGGTGACTAGTTCTGTGCAAAAGGTTATTCCTATCCATTTCTTTAGTGTACAGTTTTGTATCTATTTGACCATTCTGTACTGTCAACTCAACATCCAAATATTGAACTGTGGTACTATGTATCGCCGCCGTAAATTCTATCAACTCATGGGCAGCATTCAGATGCAGAATAAAAGAATTTAATTCTTCTCTGGTACCGGTCCACAGCAATAGGACGTCGTCCACAAATCTTAACCAAGTATGCAAATGAATGCTGTGCTCATGCGTTGAGAGACATCTATCCTCTAATGCTGCCATAAAGATGTTCGCAATACTGGGGGCCACTGGGGACCCCATTGAAGCGCCTTGCGTTTGTAAGAAAAATTCTTCACCAAATCTGAAATAATTTTTTGTTAATATAATCTCCAGAAGTGACAGTAAAAAGCCTATTGTGGAATTGTCTATTGTTGCATTTTCACATAATTTCTCACATACTACTTCCAAGGCTTCAGGGCATGGTATATTAGTATATAAGCTCTTGATGTCAAGAGTACCGACAAAAGTCACGTCTCTGACATCAAGAGCTTCTAGTCGGACCAAGAGATCAGTAGTATCTTTGAGACATCGGGGTAACTTTTTAACTATTTCTTGTAGATACTGATCCACATACGATGCAGGGGCATAGAACAAGGAATCTGTTCCAGATATTATAGGACAACCCGGAGGATGGTCCAGCCGCTTATGAATTTTGGGAAGTAGATATAGGACGGGAATCCTAGGGTTTTGGTTTACTAACATGGAACAGACTTCCTTGTCTATGATCCCCTGCTCGTATGCTTCACTCACCAGAGCAACTAATTCCTCCATGAAATTTTCTGTGGGATCTACAGACAACTTCTTGTAAACCATTACATCTGCAAGTTGGGTAAGGGCTTTATGTAGGTAGTCTGATCGGTCCAATATAACCGTGGCCCCGCCTTTATCGGCCTTTTTTATTATAATATTTTTATAATTTTTCAAAGAGAACAACGCTTTACGTTCTTCCACGGTTATATTGGAGCGACCTAGATCACCCACAGTATCCCAATCCGTCATGACCTCTTCCACAACAACTTTCTCAAAATTATTCAACAGTGTGCTCTCAACCACTGGATCAAAGTTAGACTTATTTTTGCATTTCTTAGGGATCTTAATGCTAGTATATTTTTTACTTCTTTCAGTGCCCATAAAATACATTTTTAGGCGCATAGCACGACACATCTTGTAGAAGTCAATCATAAAGTCAAATTTCGTCATAGATTGTGTAGGAACAAAACCCAACCCCTTGTTCAACACGCTAGATTCAGCTCGGGTTAATGTACAAGATGACAAATTTACAACTAGCTCACCGCCTTCTTCTTTGTTGTCACTGCTGGTGTTTTCGGTCTTGCTCCACTGGACGTGTCGATCTTGGTTGGTTGACCTTTGTTTTTTCCTAAAAAAACTTTTTCATTAATATTCCTTACTGCGATGGTACTTTGGTTAGAAGACGCACTGTTTGAACTGGAGTCTCTCATGGACCGCTGGATAGGGCATCTACTCTCTTCAGCCCAGGTGTATACCCGATTGTGCAAGTAATCTTGAGAGTCCCGTTCAAACTTGCTAAGTTTATTCTGAAATAAAGAAGCTTTAAGCAGTTCAATATTTTTCTTTAGCTCTAGATTTGTTTTCTCATACTCCTCTAATGAAGCTGTGTCTTTAAATTCCCGATCATATTGGGTAATCTCAATTTTAATTTCTCTGAGTGCTAACTGGAGGTGTTGGATAGTTAGGTACATCAGGTCTGTAGAATATTGGTTAGATATCGCAAAACATTTTTGCTGATACAAAACATCATTCTTAAGCAGTACTGGTTTCAACTTGCTTCTTAATCCCCTAGGGATTCGTTTTGCCTTCACGTATTCCGTGAGAGTGGATGCATGGAGCAGTATATTAGTTTCACGTGTATGCAGCTGCTCGAGCTTTCTGGGATAGTTAACCGTGGAAGAACGTAAAGCGTTGTTCTCTTTGAAAAATGATAAAAATATTATAATAAAAAAGGCCGATAAAGGCGGGGCCACGGTTATATTGGACCGATCAGACTACCTACATGAAGCCCTTACCCAACTTGCAGATGTAATGGTTTACAAGAAGTTGTCTGTAGATCCCACAGAAAATTTCATGGAGGAATTAGTTGCTCTGGTTAGTGAAGCATACGAGCAGGGGATCATAGACAAGGAAGTCTGTTCCATGTTAGTAAACCAAAACCCTAGGATTCCCGTCCTATATCTACTTCCCAAAATTCATAAGCGGCTGGACCATCCTCCGGGTCGTCCTATAATACCTGGAACAGATTCCTTGTTCTATGCCCCTGCATCGTATGTGGATCAGTATCTACAAGAAATAGTTAAAAAGTTACCCCGATGTCTCAAAGATACTACTGATCTCTTGGTCCGACTAGAAGCTCTTGATGTCAGAGACATGACTTTTATCGGAGACATGACTTATACCATGCCCTGAAGCCTTGGAAGTAGTATGTGAGAAATTATGTGAAAATGCAACAATAGACAATTCCACAATAGGCTTTTTACTGTCACTTCTGAAGATTATATTAACAAATTATTTCAGATTTGGTGAAGAATTTTTCTTACAAACGCAAGGCGCTTCAATGGGGTCCCCAGTGGCCCCCAGTATTGCGAACATCTTTATGGCAGCATTAGAGGATAGATGTCTCTCAACGCATGAGCACAGCATTCATTTGCATACTTGGTTAAGATTTGTGGACGACGTCCTATTGCTGTGGACCGGTACCAGAGAAGAATTAAATTCTTTTATTCTGCATCTGAATGCTGCCCATGAGTTGATAGAATTTACGGCGGCGATACATAGTACCACAGTTCAATATTTGGATGTTGAGTTGACAGTACAGAATGGTCAAATAGATACAAAACTGTACACTAAAGAAATGGATAGGAATAACCTTTTGCACAGAACTAGTCACCATGCCCCCATGACGTTCAGGGGGATCCCTAGGAGTCAGTTAATGCGGGTGAAACGTATTTGTAAGGATGAGACAACATGTGAAATGCAAGGGGTTAAGATGGTGCAGAAGTTCTGTGAGAGAGGTTATAACAAGAGTGAAGTAAAGAAAGCATGGGAAGAGGTTAAGGTAATACCAAGAGAGGAACTAATGAAGACACGAGAAAGAGATAAAAAAAGAGGGACAAATAATGTTTCAATCTAAATATGACAAACATTCTAAAATGGTGAGAAAAACTATTTTGAAGTATTGGAGTATGTTGAAACATGATGATAAATATGGTAAACTGTTTGGAGAACCACCAGTGATTGTATATAAAAAAGGACAATCAATAGCTAATATGGTAGTTAAATCTGATATAAAAGGGCCACAAAAAACTAGACAAATGAAACTAAGAACTTGTCGCAAAGGGACCTTTGCTTGTCTATCCTGCCAGAACTGTAATGGGATTATCAGAGGAGATAGTGTTAACCACCCTCAAAAAGGGAATAAAATCATGATAAAAGGCATGTATACATGTAGGACGACTAACGTTGTCTACATGTTGCGATGTCCATGTGGGCGTGTGTACGTAGGGCAGACTACGAGAGAAATTAGACTGAGACTAAATGAGCACAAATCTGCCATACGTACATATGCACAAAAATCACAGAAAAATGAGGGATCGGAGGACACCAAAAAATTTGGGGAAACGTCAGTGGCACGTCATTTCCACGAATTTAATCATAAGGTTTATGATCTTAAATGGCTCATACTGGAGGAAGTACATGGGATAAACAAAACGGAGATAAAAAAGAAATTGTTGCAGAAAGAGACATACTGGATATACTTGCTAGAAAGTCTGTACCCGAAAGGGCTTAACGAGATGTGTAATTTTGCTGTATTTTTGTGAGTGGGGTGTATATACCATCTTATATTGCATATGATGACGTTTAAATAATGGTGACGTATACTAAAGTGAAAGAAAGAGCTTCTATTAAAAGTCTAGTAGTCATCTTTATTAGTGTAGAACTTCTAATTTTTATATCTGATTGTTTTTAGAGTAAATGATATGCAAATGATCTACTAGTATAAATTGGTAAAGGGTGCACTACTGGATTATGCTTGAAAAAGGGGGCGGACCCCGAAACGTAGCAGCACGCTCAGTCGTCATCATACCATCTGAAGAGAGTGAGAGTCTCAGAGGAGGAATGGAGCCGGCCAGAGATTTGGCATGAACATCTGAAACTCCTGAATCCTGCGCACTGTGGTGATTTATTTTGTTATATTTTTGTATAAGAAGATTTGTTATATCGCATAAGAAAAAAGAAAAAAAGTAAAGTAAGGAAATTTCTGAAGATATAAGTGTCCTGATTACTTTATTTTTACTGTTGGATTGACCAAGGGGAGGCGACTTGGTATAGGACTGTGCACACACAGTGCGATTAGGCACATGATTTTCTAGTTTTTGGGATTCCAGCCTGACACAGTGATAAGAACTCCTTTGTGGCTCACAACGCTGTGAATTTGCTTGATTGACTAGCTAGAGCAACACTGTGCCACTGAAATTCAGGTTAGATAAAACTTTGGACAGCTTGTGGGATTTCTTTAAATTAGATCACGCACACAGCCAAGGACTGCTAATTCACTTTAGCATGGACCCCTTCATTCAAGATAATTATTTCTTGCTGCAACTGCGGGCCAAACAATGACTTTTTTTTTTTTTTTTTTTGTCACTGATTATGGAAGTGTAGATGAGTGCTGACAGGTGCTCAGCAGAAACAGCAGGGGTTAGATGGGTCTTCTGCCAATTTCATTTCAGTCTTTGCACCTGTACCCCACTGATCAGAACATAGGGGGAGATTTATCAAAGGGGTGTAAAGTAGATTCCATTTTTCATTCTTCAGATTCCTTGGAAAATGAAAGGTTGAATCTGGTTGCTAGGGGCAACTTAGCCAGTTCTACTTTACACCAGTTGGTTAAATCTCCCCCATTGTCTCTTAATTCATCAGCGGTGTCTGGGATTATTAGCATAATTTGTTTCGGGACCATGCTTGTAATCCAAATCACTTTTAAACCAAAGCAAATTTTCCCGTAAGAAATTATGGAAATGCAGACAAATGGATCCCCCCCCCCCCCCAATAATTTTTTTTTTATTCTGAACAGGTAAAACAAATAAAACAAACATTTACAAAGCTGGATATGTCATATTATAAGTTACTGTACAATATAGCAACCAGCATGTGATGTGTACTATATAGTAAGTGAATAAGAGTGAAAAAACAGCAGCAATTTGTAGATACAGGAAGAAGCTGCAGATCCCCAGATCTGTATACTGTGTGTGTGGTGTCTGTTACACTGGGTCAGGCTGTATACTGTGTGTGTGGTGTCTGTTACACTGGGTCAGGCTGTATACTGTGTGTGTGGTGTCTGTTACACTGGGTCAGGCTGTATACTGTGTGTGATGTTACACTGGGTCAGGCTGTATACTGTGTGTGATGTTACACTGGGTCAAGCTGTATACTGTGTGTGGTGTTACACTGGGTCAGGCTGTATACTGTGTGTGGTGTTACACTGGGTCAGGCTGTATATTGTGTGTGTGTGTGTGTGTGTGTGCACACACGTGCCTGTCTCTGTGTATGAGAACTGTGGATGTAAACATGCAGTGTGGAAGTGTATGTGTATAAAGTGTGTTTCCGTATGTAATGTGCTCAGTAAATGTACTATGTGTGTTTAAAGGATGTATGTACACATGTACAGTATGTGTATATGATGTATGCATGTAGTGTGTGTATATGATGTATGTATATGGTATATGCATGTACAGTATGTGTATGTGATATGTATATGGTGTATGCATGTACAGTATGTGTATGTGATATGTATATGTGTATGCATGTACAGTATGGGTGTATATGATGTATGTATATGTGCATGCATGTACAGTATGGGTGTATATGATGTATGTATATGTGTATGCATGTACAGTGTGGGTGTATATAATGTATGTATATGCATGTACAGTATGGGTGTATATGATGTATGTGTATGCATTACAGTATGTGTGTAAATGATGTAACCGTATGCATGCACAGTATGTATATGGTGTATGTATGCATGCACAGTATATGTGTATACAATGTATGTATGTGGTGTATGTATGTACATTATATGTGTAGATGTAAGCCCCAGAGAAGAGCAGAAACATTGACAGATTATCCCTAGAACTACAACCTCCATCATGCCCTGTTAACACTTCATGATGGGAGTTGTAGTTATGCAGTCTGTCTCTCCAGATAGCAGCACTACAATCTTCATCATGTCTACTGGCTGCTCATGATGGGAGTTGTAGTTTTGCAGTCTTCTGTCTCTCCAGGTTACGGCACTACAACCTCATCATGGCCTGCTGGCAGTTCATGATGGGAGTTGTTTTTCAGCTGGGGTTGGTTGTGTACGAAGTGGAAGGAGGGGGGGCCCAGGTAGGGGGGACAGCCCGGGGCCCAGGGTACATTTAATCCGCCACTCTGAGGGAGACTTCGTAGGTCAGAGTACAGTGCTGCAGACCATACCCCTCCCACCCAGTACTGGGAGGTCTTAAACCAAGTTACAATTTTGAAAAGCTTTGAGCTCTTCTTGTGAACTTGTCTGATGAAGGAATCTTTTGAATCCCAAAAGCTCACAGCTCTAATAATTTTTTTGTTGGCCAATAAAGGCATCACTCCTAAAATACTTTGATCACAAGTAGTTAGCATGATATGGATTTTTCTGTCTAACACGGTACTATACATTTTTTTTCTAGCTCTTCTTGCAAAACACTCTCAATACAACTTACCAAGTTATTCTTAAACCAAAGTACCACTGTAGTTTTTTTTTTTTTTTTTTAACCTTTCCAGCCAAAAAAGGTTTTTATATATGTATTAAATATCTTAACGAGAACACTGATCAATGCTATTTAATTATTGTGTAAAAATAATGTTTTTAAAAATAAAAAGATTCCTTCCCTAATAGTTAAAATCACCACCTTTTCCCATTTTTTCATATAAAAAATGTGAAGGAAAAACACCAAAACCCTTTTGGTATTGTCGTGTGCGGAATTGTCTGAATCATTAGAATGAAACATCATTACAGCATGATGATTATGTAAAAATACCTATCTTTCTTTTTTGCATTTTCATGTTTTTTTTGCATTTTAACATTGCGCTTTTTATATTTGCACTTGCACTTTACAGGGTTTTTCTTGTAAATTGCAGGGTGAATGTGGGCTGTTTTATATACCTATATTAGGTATTGCAAAAGATGGTCATCTTTGATGGTGGGAGAGTCCTAGGATTTGTTTTTATTGCTAAGGTTACGTTTATGCATCATATGTCCTGGGGGGAGTTACTCTGGGAGAGTCGCTGATGGAGAAGGATCTGGGTGTACTTGTAGATAATAGACTACAGTACAGCACACAATGTCAGTCAGCTGCTTCTAAGGCCAGCAGGATATTGTCATGCATTAAAACAGGCATGGACTCTCGGGACAGGGATATAATATCACCGCTTTATAAAGCTTTGGTGCGGCCTCATCTGGAGTATGCTGTCCAGTTTTGGAACCCGATTTATAAAAAGGATGTTCTAGAGCTGGAGAGGGTACAAAGACGGGCAACTAAACTAATAAGGGGAATGGAGCATCTTAGTTATGAGGAGAGATTAAAAGAATTAAATTTGTTTAGTCTGGAGAAGAGACGTTTAAGGGGAGATATGATTAACTTATTTAAATATATAAATGGCCCCTACAAGAAATATGGGGAAAAGATGTTCCAGGTAAAATCCCCCACAAAGGACAAGAGGGCACTGCCTCCGCCTGGAGAAAAAAAGGTTCAATCTCCGGAGGCGACAAGCCTTCTTTACCATGAGAACTGTGAATCTGTGGAACAGTCTACCACAGGGTCTGGTCACAGCAAAAACAGTAGAGGGCTTCAAAACAGGGCTAGACAAGTTCTTAGACCAAAATAATATAAATGCATATGTATAGAACCTATCACCCCTTCCCTGTATCCATCCCCTCCTTGGTTGAACTTGATGGACATGTGTCTTTTTTCAACCGTATTAACTATGTAACTATGTTCACTCATCCGTAATGCCGGCCGCAGGCAGCACTACGAATGTGTATCTGTAGTGCCCTGTGCTTCACAGAGCATTACATTGGCACTTCATTAGACTAACTATCCATACGGGCATGTGAACTGACCCGTTAAATAATATTGGTCCTATGTTGAGTCCACAATTGCTTGCCAGCAATTACGGACAGAACAATGGACTGTGAATGTGGCCTAACAGTTTCTCTCGCTCTCTCACTCTGAGTTTGTGCCCTTTTATGTGCTAATAATATTTATTTGTGTGGCGACCAACCGATGTGTTTATAACATGGAACTTTTTTTTGTATTTTTTTATATATATATATGTGGATTTTAATAAAAACTAGATTTGCATTTCCAGTGAAATACATAGTTCTTCAAAAATGTGCCCCTTTAACAGTGACTTTCTTTTAAGAAAAACTTTAACCCTGGAGACCGCCCCTTTAAGAGTGACTTGGGTCCCGTCCCTTTTAAGAGTCACTTAGGCCCCTTTAAAAGCGACTTGGGTCTCATCCCTTTAAGAGCCACTTGGGTCCCTTTAACCCTTTAAGGACGGGGCCCATTTTCGTTTTTACGTTTTCGGTTTTTCCTCCTTGTGTTTAAAAGGTCATAGCACTTGCATTTTTCCACCTAGAAACCCACATGACCCCTTATTTTTTGCGTCACTAATTGTACTTTGCAATTACAGGCTGAATTTTTGCATAAAGTACACTGCGAAACCAGAAAAAAATTCAAAGTGTGGTGAAATTGAAAAAAAAAACGCATTTCTTTTATTTGGGGGAAATGTGTTTTTACGCCATTCGCCCTGGGGTAAAACTGACTTGTTATGCATGTTCCTCAAGTTGTTACGATTAAAACGATATATAACATGTATAACTTATATTGTATCTGATGGCCTGTAAAAAATTCAAACCGTTGTTAACCAATATAGGTTCCTTAAAATCGCTCCGTTCCCAGGCTTATAGCGCTTTTATCCTTTGGTCTATGGGGCTGTGCGAGGTGTAATTTTTTGCGCCATGATGTGATCTTTCTATCGGTACCTTGATTGCCCATATACGTCTTTTTGATCGCTTTTTATAAAATTTTTTCTGGATTTGATGGGACCAAAAATGCGCAATTTTGCACTTTGGGATTTTTTTGCGCTGACGCCGTTCACCGTACGAGATCAGGAATGTGATTAATTAATAGTTTGGGCGATTACGCACGCGGCGATAGCAAACATGTTTATTTATTTATTTGTTTACTTTTATTTAAAACCTGGGAAAAGGGGGGTCATTCAGACTTTTATTAGGGGAGGGGGCTTTTTACTATTAACAACACTTTATTTTTTTTTTTTTTACACATATACTAGAAGCCCCCCTGGGGGACTTCTAGTATATACACTGTGATCTCTCATTGAGATCTCTGCAGCATAGATATGCTGCAGAGATCCATGAGATCGGCACTCGTTTGCTTTCGGCTGCTGCAGCCGAAAACGAACGAGTGCCGAGCCGAGGACGGCGCCATCTTGGACGCGTCCCCGGCCGGCATCAGTAACGGAGATCGCTCCTCCGGGACAAGGTCCCGGAGGAGCGATCTCCCCCACTAGACCCCAGGGAAACGTTGCCTCCGGTAATCGGAGGCAGCTGTCAACTTTGACAGCTGCCTCCGATTAGCTAATTAGCGGGCACGGCAATCAGACCGTGCCCGCTAATAGCAGCGGTCCCGGGCTACTCGCGGCACCCGGGATCGCGGCACTTCAAAGCGGGGCCGCCGCGCGGCCCCGCTTTGAAGTGCAAGTGAGGACATATGACGTAGGGGTACGTCATATGTCCTTAAGAGGTTAAGAGCGACTTGGGTCCTATCCCCTCAGCTCTGCTACTTTACTGACTGAACTCTGCTACTTATAATGGTAAAGATCATTGCTCGGTTACCATGACCATCTTACTCATGTCAGTGAGATAAAATTGTTTAGGACCTTCCATCTTCTACATCTTCTATTGGCCAGTAGTGGACATGTGACTGTGTGGACGTTGTTAGGCATTGACTGACAAGACCTTGATATTTCTATTGGCTGCTTTATTTCAGCTATTTGCATATGTGCTGTGATTGGCTGTTAGCATTTACAGTGTGGCCATTATTTCCAATGGGCCATTATTTTCTATGGGAAATTAGGGGTCTTTAACCCCTTAAGGTCAAAGCCTATTTTCATTTTTGCGCTTTTGCTTATTCCATTTTAAGTTTAAAAGTCCATAGCGCTTGCATTTTTTCACCTAGAGACGTATATGAGCGCTTATTTTTGGCGAAACCAATTGTACTTTGCAATGACAGGCATTGTTTTTCCATAACATTTGCTGCGAAACCGGAAAAAAATCATTTGCGCTGTCAAATTGAAAAAAAAAAAACGAATTTGTTTTGATTTCGGGGAGTTTTGCATTTACGCCGTCCGTCCTATGGTAAAATTGACTTGTTATGCATGTTCCTCAAGTCGTTACGATTACTATGATATATAACATGTATAACTTATATTGTATCTTATGGCTTTTAAAAAATTCAAACCATTGTTAACAAATATACGTTCCTTAAAATCGCTCCATTCCCAGGCTTATAGCGCTTTTATCCTTTGGTCTATGGGGCTGTGTCAGGTGTCATTTTTTGCGCCATGATGCGTTCTTTCTATCGGTACCTTGATTGCGCATATACGACTTTTTGATTGTTTTTTATTACATTTTTTCTGGATTTGATGCGACCAAAAATGCGCAATTTTGCACTTTGGAATTTTTTTGCGCTGACGCCGTTTACCGTGCGAGATCAGGAATGTGATTAATAGTTCGGGCGATTACGCGCGCGGCGATACTAAATATGTTTATTAATTTATATTTATAAAATGGGAAAAGGGGGGTGATTTGGACTTTTATTAGGGGAGGGGATTTTTTATTAATAAACACTTTTTTACTTTTTTTTTTACTGTAACTAGAAGCCCCCCTGGGGGACTTGTATATAGACAGCACTGATCTCTCATAGAGATCAATGCTGTGTATATACACAGCAAAGATCGATTAGATCGGTCATAGATTACTATGGCCTGCTGCAGGCCATAGCAATCTATTGCCGAGCCGGGATCAGCGTCATTCCGACGCTGAGGCCCGGCACGGGCAGAGGAACGGATCTCCCCCCCGCGATCGCATCGCGGGGGGGAGATCCATCCCACTAGACACCAGGGATAGTGTGTACAAAGCCTCTAAGTGCAGCTGTCAGGTTTGACAGCTGCACTTAGAGGCTTAATTAGCCGGCGCGGCAACGGGACCCGCGCCGGCTAATAGAGGCACTGCCCGGCTGCACGTGTCAGCTGGGATCAGCGCCGTTCAGAGCTGGGTCCCGGCGGGACCCCGCTCTGAACACCCCCCGCGGCACCATGACGTATCAGATACGTCATGGGTCGCTAAGGGGTTAAACGTAAATTTCTTAAAAGCGACAAATCTGATCTAAACCAAAAATAGATAGCACATCTGTCACCACCGAGGGCTTAGAAACGCAGTTTAAACGGAGTATGAGCGCAAAGCGGTTCGGGCTGTTTTAATCGCAGAAAAATGGCTGGAAGAAGAAGCGAAAGAAGATGGATATGGATTACAATATAGTGCTTTTTCAAGCACTATAACTACTTATTTATTATACCTTGGTGTACCAGTCTTTTTATGACCATATATCTGTTTCTGGAAGTTGTAATTATTGGCTAATAAGTCATAGATTGTACTCCCTATCTTTTTTCAGCAGTACATATCCATGTGTTTTGTTTTTTTGCAGATGTTAATTGCTAAGGTTACATTAAATTTTCCGTAATGCAAGCCGCGGACAGCCCTGCGAATGTGTATCTGTAGTGCCCCGTGCTTCACAGAGCATTACATTGGCACTTCATTAGACTAACTATCCGTACGGGCATGTGAACTGGGCCATTAAAGAAGCAGTTCACTTTTTTTTTTTCTGGGCCCCCCGGTAGCCTCTGGCATGTATACTCACGCAAGATGATCGATGTCCTGCGGCGTAGCCCCGGTCCCGTCCCGCGGTGCGGTTCAAATCCGGCGCGCGCTCACTTCCGCCGACTGCTATGAGTCCTCTTCTCTGAGCTGTCATTATAGCCGGAAGTCACTCGCTTCCATGCATTCTCTATGGAAGCGCGTGACTTCCGGCGTTCAAATTACAAGACTCCTCTTCTCTGCCTTCTCTGCCGTGAGTATACATGCCAGAGGCTACCGGGGGGCCCAGAAAAAAAAAATAACATTGGTCCTATGTTGAGTCCACAATTGCGTGCCAGCAATTACGGACAGAACAATGGACGTGGGAATGTTTCCTAACAGAAACCTACTCCACACTGATGAGGGGCAAAAACCCTGAAACAGCTGTCTGTGGATGGATACCTTACTGAGGTGGTTTCCTTGACTGGAGAATGCCTTTGGCTTGGTTGTTCCTTCCCGGAGGGAAGGTCTGGCTAGTTCACTGATGTCGAGACACGTGATGCATATTCATGTTTCCTAACAGTCAGTGTCTCTCTCTCTCTGTCTCTCACTCTGAGTTGGTGCCCTTTTATGTGTTGTTAATAATATTTATTTGTGTGGCACCAACAGATGTATTTGTAACGGGGAACTTTTTTCTTTTTTTTTCATTTTTTTTTTTTTTTTTTTTTTTATATATGTGGATTTCAATAAAGAACTAGTTATTTATTATACCTTGGTGTACTGGTCTTTTTATGACATACAGTGGTACCTTGGTTTAAGAGCTCACAATTTTTCAAAATTGTGACTTGGTTTAAGAGCAGTGCTTTGGTTTAAGAGCTCCCTGTACTGGGTGGGAGCGCGAGTGGAGGAGGGGCATGGTCTGTATAGCGTGGTCTACAGCACTGTACTCTGACCCAGGAAGTCTCCCTTACCTTCCAAATCATAGCAGATCCACTTGAGGCTGGGGCTTACATCAGGGGACAGGACTGTGAAGGTTATCTCTCCATAGCTGTAACCCCTCTCTCCCCAGACAGAGAGTGCTGCTATACTGTGCCCACATATGACCTGCTCACTCCTTCATGCTCCCTGCAGTCTCTGTCAGCTCTTGTGTTTCCCATCCTCTCCATTACTCTACAGTAACTTATAATATCGCATATTCTGCTTTTTTCTGAATTTTTGTTTCATTAATCTTACATGTTGTTCAGAATAATAAATATTTATTTTTGGGGTGTGAAACCAATTGTCTGCATTTCTATGATTTCTTACGGGAAAATTTGCTTTGGCTTAAGAGTCGATTTGGATTACAAGCACGGTACCGAAACGAATTATGCTCGTAATCCAAGGCACCACTGTATCTCTGTTTCTGGAAGTTGTTGTTATTAGTGGCTAATAAATCATAGATTGTGGACCCTAGCGTAAAACTTTTTCTTTTAAAGCAACTGGCGTCAGAAAGTTTTATAGATTTGTAATTTACTTTTATTAAAAATCTCAAGTCTTCCCATACTTATTAGCTGCTGTTTGTCCTGCAGGAAATGTTTTATTTTCATTCTGACACTGCTCTCTGCTGACATCTCTGGCCGAGACGGGAACTCTTGTCTCGATTCTCTTTAAATCCCCATAGAAAACCTCTCCTGCTCTGGACAGTTCCTGTCTTGGCCAGAGGTGTCAGCAGACAGCACTGTCAGACTGAAAATAAAACATTTCCTGCAGGACATATAGTAGCTAAATAACTATGGGAAGACTTGAGATTTTTTAATAGTAGTAAATTACAAATCTATATAACTTTCTGATACCAGTTGATTTGAAAGAAAAAGTTTTTTGCTTGACAACCCCTTTAAAGCCCCACCACACCATTAAAGGGGTTATCCAGCGCTACAAGAACATGGCCACTTTTCCCCCTACTGTTGTCTCCAGTTCAGGTGCAGTTTGCAATTAAGCTCCATTTACTTCAATGGAACTGAGTTTCAAAACCCCACCCAAACTGGAGACAACAGTAGGGGGAAAGTGGCCATGTTTTTGTAGCGCTGGATAACCCCTTTAATGCATATAATTAATGATCAATATAATCAGGAGTGTTGCTAGGGTCCTAAAACATCCGTGGCACGGATCCGTGGCCTCTTTGTTGCATCCTGCTTAATAAGAAGTTTGATATACAACAGTGTATTTTATATAACACATTTTAATGCCACATACAGTATATTAGAAGTCTGTAAGGCTTAACAAAACAAAATAACAAAAAATAACAAAACAGTTTACCAACATACCTAATGCTCAATAAATACTTAACTATAATAAAATATATTTTTGGTAGGATATTTACATATCACCACACTGTCACATTATGTCTGACCAAATCCAGTTAACTAATAATATTATATAAGTAACCTACAGTATATTATTGCCACACCTTCACGACATAGTGACTAATACCACCATACCATCAGTAAAACCTGGTATACCAAGACCAATAATGCCAGTATATAAGAAAAAAAACCATATCATTACTAGATAGCATCTAGTATACCAAGACCATTATTACTAGCAACAAAAACTGTTATACTATATAATAAATATTTTTGCCACACCTTCACCACCACATAGTGACTAATACTATTATACCATTATTACACATCACTCATCTCCACAGAGCAAAGACCAGTATACCCAGTGATGTACAGGTGTCATCATCTCGCAGTCGGTCACTTTTTTGTTTTCTTCTCCATCTGGCCCGGCCATCATGAAGACTTCTCCAGGCTACAACTTATATACATAGAATCTGCCAGATTAACCCCTTCGGAACCAGGCTAATTTTTGTTCTTGCGTTTTCGTTTTTTCCTACTTGTGCTTAGCACTTGCATTTTTACACCTACAGACCCACATGAACCCTTATTTTTTGCGTCACTAATTGTACTTTGCAATGACAGGCTGAACTTTTGCATAAAATATGCTGCGAAACCAGAAAAAAATTATATGCGCAGTGAAATTGAAAAAAAAAAACACAATTATTTTTCTTTGGGGGGACTGTGTTTTTACGTCATGTGTCCTATGGAAAAACTGACATGTTTTATATGTTCCACAAGTCGTTACGATTAAAACGATACGTAACATGTAACTTTTCTTTTATCTGATGGCCTGTAAAAAATTCAAACCATTGTTAACAAATATATGTCCCTTAAAATCGTTCCCTTCCAAGGCTTATAAGGCTTTTATCCTTTGGTCTATGGGGCTGTGTCACGTGTCATTTTTTGCGCCATGATGTTTACTTTCTATCGGTACCTAGACTGTGCACATGCGACTTTTTGATCGCTTTTTATTACAATTTTTCTGAATTTGATGCTGCCAAAAATGCGCAGTTTTGCACTTTGGGATATTTTTGCGCTGACGCCGTTTACCGTGCGAGATCAGGAATGTGATTAATTAATAGTTCGGGCGATAACGCACGCGGCGATTCCAAACATGTTTATTTATTTGTTTATTTTTATTTACAACCTGGGGGGCTTCTAGTATATACACTTTGATCGCTCATTGAGATCTTTGCTGTATAGTTATACAGCAAAGATCAATGAGATCGGCACTCGTTTGCTTTCGGCTGCTGCAGCCGAAAACAAACGAGTGCCGAATCGGGAATGGCACCATCTTGGAGCGGTCCCCGGCCGGCTTCAGTAACGACGTCCCGGAGGAGCGATCTCCCCCACTAGACACCAGAGAACGGCTGAATCCGGTAATCTAATCCGATTATCTAATTAGCGGGCACGGCGATCGGACCGTGCCCGTTAATAGCCGCGATCCCGGTCTACATGAGGCACCCGGGATCACGGCGGTTCAGAGCGGGGTCGCCGCGCGGCCCCGCTCTGAACGCCCGCACCCGCACGAGGACATACAGTTACGAGGTCTTCTTGCAGTATGAGTGTCCTTTGTAGTTTTGTCTCCTTCTGTGCATCCATATAGTAGTTGTGCATCTTCATGCAGATAGTATCCCCCATGCAGTCATCACTAATAGGTAGTAGGTAATCTACACAATAGGTAGTATTCTCCTGTAGGTATTTCCTGTGGATTTTAACCTCCACTCCCCAGTAGGTGGCATCTCCTATCTTGGGCACAACCTATTTAAAGAGGACCTGTCACCCCCGGTGCCGGGATGACAGGCTCCCGAACCCTCCCTAGAGCCCCTCATACTTACTTGATCGCTTCTTTGGCAGGTCCCGGACGGAAATATCACCACGGGAAGCCTGACGCGTGCGCCGCTGAGGTGAGTCCGACGCTCATAGAGAATGAATGGTGACTCCGACGCTCCTTTCATTGTCTATGAGCGTCGGACTCAGCTCAGCAGCACGCGCCGGGCTTCTCACGGGGATATCTCCGTCCCGGAATCGGCCGAAGAAGCGATCAAGTAAGTATGAAGGGTTCTAGGGGGGGTTCGGGAGCCTGTCACCCTGGCACTGACTGTTATCATACTGACCTGCAGAATAAACATCACAAAAGAACTTGCAATACCGCACTAAATAAAGTTTATAGCAGCCTTCACACTACCGGACTCCACTAGTCAAGCACGCCAACTAAATCCAATAAACACAGTATGGAGGAAAGGAAAGGCTTCTCACCAATTTGCTGTCTTCAATGGTCTGGCAGAAACCACAGCGAATTAGTGAGAAGCCTTTCCTTTTCTCCATACTTTGCTTATTGGATTCTACAGAATAAACATAACATTCTACATTGTTCACTTTGCAATAAAATTTATAAACAAAATTCCTTTGCAAAAAAAGTTGCAAAACTGCTGGGTTTTTTGTCTTTTTTTGCAATTTCCGCCCCAAAATATTTTTTGCTCTTTTCTGCAGTACAATTTATGATTAATTGAAGGGTGTCTTTAAAAAGGGACTATTTGCCCTGCAAAACATAAGCTCTCATATAAAATGTAAGAGTAAAAAAAATGTGTACTACTAGCTGCAGTCAATATGGAGTGACGGCACTGTCTCTCCACCATCTAGGGAATAGCGGGATCTGGCTCTCCTGGGGTCTATGACAAAGCGCGTTGAAGTGCGAAACGATCGTCGCCTTTTTTGTGCACTCTTACCTTTCTATGGCACAATAAAAAGTAATATTGGACTAAGACATGAGTGCCACACTCTTTTTTGCTGGATTGCTGATGTTTTAAAAAAAATGTGTTACAAAAAATGAGGTCTGCCTGGCCTCACCTATAAGAAAAAAAAACAAAACACCTCAATCATATGGCAACATCAACAAAAAAAAAAAAATACATTATGGCTCTAAGTGTAGTTCAGAATACAGGTTCATGTAATTTCACTTCACTGGTGGTTAGATAAATATTTTAGATATTTTAGGCTATCCCAAGGGTTGTAGTTAAAGGGGAACTCCAGGTAGAGGTAAAAAAAAATGAGCTTCCTGCAGAAGCATATTGCATTGCTTACCTTTTTGTTTTGGAGGGTTTTGTTCTGTATTTTGTGGCTGTACTTCCTGATTGAGCAGTTGTACTCAGCACTACAGGTTCCAGAATGCATTACTTTCCCTCTAGCTGTTCATCACAGTGCTCAACCCTGCCCATTCCCCTCCCAAATCTGTTGCAGAACATCTAGGCTGTGTTCACACATTGCTGTTTCGTTGTGTTACTGAATTATTTGTAGTACTTTATTATTTCATTTTGGTCCCACCCACACAGCACGCTGTATTCTATACCTGTTAACACCACACAGCAGACTGTATTCTCTACCTGTAACATTACACATTACACTTTTACTACCTATAACGTAGATATTGGAATAAAGTAAAGAACTTTTTTAATTTATTTTCCTTTTTATCTCCACCCACATTCTGATCAAGCATCTTTTATCTTTTTAGGTTGAGCCTGACAATAAGGACTTTATCCGATATTATCTTACATGGATATACTGGTTATGCCTTTTTTTTTTTTTGTCTAGGTGGGATTGGCAGTGCTGGCTCTAATCCTTTTGGGCTGTTTAGCATTATTTTTGCGAAGACACTGCAGTACTGCAATGAAACTCCAGCATGTGTAAACATAGCCCTAATTTCACTGCCGACTTTTGCACAATCGGTGACGTTGCAGCACCTGCTTCTGGCTGGTCGGAGATGGTGAATTACTCAGGGGATTGGGCGATCCAGCCAGGCCTCTTGTGACATCCCTCCCTGCCCACTGTCTGCATCATCAGCCTGTGCTTAGCAAACACACATAATGTGAGACAGAAGCGTGTAATCTTTTTGTCTCCTAAGGGGGGAAAGCAGAGGGAGCAGGAGACAATATGTATTGGCACAAAGGCCAGTTTTCTTGACTTCCTGGATGTCAATCAGCTACCAATATGGCAGAACCGTAAAGATATGGTAATACATTATATAGACACATCTGTATAACTTTTAATGTACTTTTAATAGAAAAACTGTTTTCCTTTTGTTAAATTCCCCTTTAACACAATGGAATCAGTTCTCAAGGCTTTCCCCTGTGCCTTGTACTTTAGGAGCTTTGCCAAAGTGACATGTTGCCCAGAAACCATTCCAGGAAAATCTTGATCCCAAATGCCCCTGGCCCTGTAGTGTGTCAAAAATAGCAGGTAATGTCCACATTATGTGGCAACTGACAACTAAATGGGTTCTTCACTTATTTAACCCTTTTCACTCCCCACTTATAATCTAAGCTTGTTTGTAATGGGCTTTTAATACTTAAATTGGTCTGTTTGACTGCAGCACATCCTGACTTGCACCCTGAGGCTGGGTTCACACTACGTATATTTCAGGCAGTATTTGGTCCTCTTGTCAGGTCCTCATAGCAACCAAAACCAGGAGTGGATTGAAAACACAGAAAGGATCTGTTCACACAATGTTGAAACTGAGTGGATGGCCGTCATATAATGGTAAATAACTGCCATTATTTCAATATAACAGCCGTTGTTTTAAAATAACAGCAAACATTTGCCATTAAATGGCGGCCATCCACTCAATTTCAACATTATGTAAACAGATCCTTTCTGTGTTTTCAATCCACTCCTGGTTTTGGTTGCTATACAGCCTCAAATATACAGCCTCAAATATACGTAGTGTGAACCCAGCCTGAAACTGCAGAAAATCCTCACTTCCTGGTCCACTTTGTCTTCACTCTTTGCTCAACCTCCCTTCTGAGACTAAGGTCACATGATATCTGTCTCTTCTGTTGCCAGGCAAGCGGAAACACCTCATCTGTAACCCTGCCAACCACTGCCATTATACCAATCTGGGAGCACCTGGCCAAGGGACGAATAAACAACAGAACAGTGACTGCCTCTTGAGCAGTATAGGGGAAAGGAGACACAGTTTAATTTTAGTTTTTAATCTATGTTGATGAATAGATAGGTATTTTTTACAGTGTAAAGCAGAAGCAGATTGAGTCAGCGATGGGCAGATACAACAAGAGGAGGTGGATACTTGGCGGTTGCCTCTGAGATGCAGTGCATGCTGGTAGATGTAATTTCATTGCCTGGTGCCATATAAAACTGGGATCATTTGTAAAAGTTTCATTCCATGACTAGGAGCACCATAGACAAGTGGGAAAGGTGTCAAATGATTGAGTGCACCTTTTATACTTTCTGTGCATTCATCTTTTTTTATGGGATCGCTAGAGTTCCCCTTTAAATTTATTACTGAACACAACATACAGTGGTGCCTTGGATTACGAGCATAACTGGTTCCGGGAATGAGCTTGTAATACAAATCCTCTTAAACCAAAGCAAAACTTCCCATAAGAAATCACTGAAATGCAGACAATTGGTTTCACACCCCAAAAATAATGTTTTTTTTTTATTCTGAATAACATGTAAAACTAATAAAACAAAGATTTAGAAATGGCTGAATGTCATATTATAAGTAACTATACGGTAAAGCAATCAGCATGTGGAATATAATGTACAGTAAGTGCATAAATCTGATAACACAGCAGCAATTTGTAGATACAGGATGGAACTGCAGATCCTCATTATGGCGACAATGGGAAACACAAGGGCTGACAGACTGTAGGGAATATGAAGGAATGAGCAGGGTATATGTGGGCACACATGCATCTCTCTATCTGTCAGGGGGGAGAGGGGGCTGGGTTACAGCTATGAAGACATTACCTCCACAGTCCTATCCCCTGATGTAAGCCCCAGCCTCAAGTGGGTCTGCTATGATTTGGAAGGTGAGAAAGACTTCCTGTATCAGAGTACAGGGCTCCGCCTCCCACCCAGTACTGGGAGCTCTTAAAGGGGTAGTGCGGCGGTAAAGAATTATTCACAGAATAACACACATTACAAAGTTATACAACTTTGTAATGTATGTTATGTCTGTGAATGGCCCCCTTCCCCGTGTCCCACCACCCCCACACGTGTACCCGTAAGTGTGGTGCGCTATACATACCTGTCACGTGCCGACCCCCGTTTCTGATCTTCAGTCAGTGACGTCTTCTTCGGACGGACGGCGAACAGCTCCGACTGTCCCGAATGCCGGCCGCCCTCTGCAGCGTCATCAGCTGCTAAGCCGCGATTGGCTGAGCATAACTGTACTCAGCCAATCGCGGCTGAGCACAGTTATGATGCAGCAGAGGGGGGATGTCGGCAGCGATTCGGCCGGCCGAAGATGATGTTTGGCACAAGATGGAGGACATGCGCGACACGGATCAGGTAATGTATAATGCACCAACACTTCCGGGTACACGGGCAGGGGTGGTGGGACACGGGAAGGGGGCCATTCACAGACATAACATACATTACAAAGTTGTATAACTTTGTAATGTGTGTTATTCTGTGAATAATTCTTTACCGCCGCACTACCCCTTTAAACCAAAGCAATGCTCTTAAACCAAGTCACAATTTTGAAAAACTGTGAGCTCTTCTTGCAAAACGCTCTTAATCCAAGTTACTCTTAAACCAAGGTACCACTGTATTAGGTACCAAAATGACATATGTGAAGAACTGCAGGTTTCATTTTACACCATCTGAAGTGCATTGAAGGGGTTTTCCCATCTCTGCTATTTTCCCCTATCCATAGGATAGAGCTTAAAAAGCTTAATGCTGGAAGTCTGACTGCCAGGACCCCCCACTGATCCTGAGTAGTTTAGTTTTAAACAGTTATTGAAATTCAGTCAACAATAAAGGGGAAGAGATACCAAAGTAGAACGGTCAAGGATGCTACTGGATTTTAAAGGGAACCTGTCACCCCCCGTGCCGGGGTGACAGGCTCCCGACCCCCCGTTAGAGACCCCTATACTTACCTCATCCCGCCGGGTCCCGCTTCTGGATTCGGTCGGGTCCCGGAGATCTCAGCCGCTGCAGCCCGGCGCGCGCGCTGACAGATGAGTCCAACACCCATAGAGAATGACGGAGCGCTGGACTCTCCCGTCATTCTCTATGGGTGTTGGACTCATCTCTCAGCGCGCGCGCCGGGCTGCAGCGGCTGAGATCTCCGGGACCCGACTGAATCCAGAAGCGGGACCCGGCGGGATGAGGTAAGTATAGGGGTCTCTAACGGGGGTCGGGAGCCTGTCACCCCGGTACGGGGGGTGACAGGTTCCCTTTAATCACGAAAAGATAATGTCCTAAATCTTTCAGACAAAACTATAAATTAGAACAATGATAACATATAATTTTGTCTATGAAGATAAAACATAGTATGTTAAATTACTCTTGATTATAGATTTGGGGGGGGGGGGGGGGGTGTTATGAGGAAGGAGTGGTTAAAAGGCTCTGGGCACCAGGAGTAAATATTGGTCAGCTATTGAGGTTTTAAGGGGTGCCCTGGAGAAACAAAGAAACCGTCGCCCTCTTTGCTGTCACCAGCTAGCCCTGCACTTACCATTCCCCTGCTCTGCTTAAGTAATACCACACAGTGTTATTCAGAGCAGAGATCACCTTAATCTCCCCCTCCCTTATTGTATATTGTATACAGTACCCGAGAGAAGGCTGCCCATCACGATTGCTGTGTGCAGCAGCCTCTCTACAGCGAGTAGTGGTTGTAGCACAGCAAGTTGTGATGTCAATCACTGCATGCTGTTTAGAGGCTGCCGCACACAATGATCGTGTTGGTCAGCCTCCTCCCGGTTACTGTATACAAGCATATATAGTATACTGGGAATGAAACCCTGCTCTTTATATCGCTTTGTAGCAGAGCAGGGGGTTAGGAATGGCAGGGGTTAGATAGCCTTGCATTTCCCATCACAAATGTTGGTGGCAGTCTGATAGTCAACAAAAGTGCTTATTCGAGAAAAAAAAACAACAAAAAACTTTACATTTACTTAAATAAACTTTCATACTCCAAAGTTGTATAACTTTTTTTCTATTGTACCCCTTTATTGTCAGCATTGTGAGCATAGCTCATAAAAAGTAGTCTCTTGGTAGCTTTGTCCACCATGTGTTCTAGGCAAGATATCCTATTTGAATAACATCTGTGAAATATCATCAGGCAGGTACCATTTTGAAAGTTAGGATTCCATAAAGAGTTATGGAAGTTTAGCAAAATTATGTCTGCTTTTGGTCTATGCTTTGGTGTGCAGAAGGGGGTTACTCTTGACATACAGGCGTAGTTAAAGGTTGGGTTGATGTAGGAGGTTATCCTGGGATAAGTTTGGCGAGAGCGGTTTTCTGTGTGTACTCAACACCATCTATAGCTGTGTCGCCAGGCTGTAAAGAGATATATCAGGGAAATTTATCCCTCATTTCAATTTATTTTGTATGTTTCAGGAGTCTCTCTCTCCAGGACACAGAGGGTGAAATGTTTCCAGGCAGTCAGTTGGGTTTTTGAGTATTTTTGGAAGGGGATTATGTAGTGTTTATATAACTGGAGGAGGTAATTGGAAAGTTTGGTAATTGATACTCCCAGATACTGTAGGTAAGCACTATGGTGTTCCAGATGAAGTTAAGGCAAGGCCCAAGAGGGTCTAGCCAGCCCCTTTAGCACAAGGTCTTTAGATTTGGTTGATGATAACAAATCCAGCGAACGCTGTAGGAGTGAATATCAAAGATGATGTTGTGTAAAGATGAATGGGGATTGGAGATAAACAAGAGTTTCATCTGTGAAGGCTGATAATTTAAGGCAGAATGTGCCTATTTTTATACCCCGGTATGATGTGTTGCAGGAAAGGTGACTTATTATGGAGTCAAAGTTATACAGCTTTGTAATGTGTGTTATTTAAGTGAATGGCCCCTTCCCCGTGTTCTTCCCTACCCCGGAAGTGTGGTGCATTATACTCGCTGACCCCGGCCGCCATCCTGGGTCGACAACGTCATCTTTGTGAAGCCGGCCGAACTGCTCCAGCCGTCCCTCATGCCGGCCCCCCCTCTACCGCGTCATCAACTGCTCGGCCACGATTGGCTGATGACGTTGTCGACCCAATAGGGCGGCCGGGGTTGAAAGCAATTCAGTAAGTATAATGCACCACACTTCCGGGGTGGGGGGAACATGGGGAAGGGGGGCATTCACTTAAATAACACACATTACAAAGTTGATAGAAAAATGATGAAAAAACTGCACTCACAGACACTGGTAACAACTTCTTTTATTTCTTATGTGCGGACATCATGGAGCAGACGCCAGCTGGGTGCGGGTAACAGGCGTGTTTCGCGCAGAGTGCTTCAACGGACCCTCCCCCTTCGCTACGTCACCCCATCTAAATATGCTAAACATAGTGACATATGTGAACATGTGATTACATCGGTTGGGGATAGACAGCATTCGTGAACTCCTGGAAAAGACAGATAGAAGTAGGGAATATATAGACTTTATCTGTGAGGCATTGGATTTGATCTTGTCTAACAATACCTTTATGTTTGAGGATAAGTGGTCCCTCCAAACATCTGGAGTCGCCATGGGTACTCCCGTGGCATGTATCGTGGCCAATTTATTCCTTTCAGTTTTTGAAATGCGCTTTATTTTCAGTATAAAAAATCCTTTTTCTAGGTTCATCCATAGATATTCACGCTTTGTGGATGATATTTTTATAATTTGGACGGGGTCGGTAGTAGACTTTGAGGAGTTTGTATGTTACCTAAATCAGGAGAATACAATGAATATGTTCTTCACTAGCAAAATCAGTCCCTGTGAGATGGAGTTTTTGGATGTCGTGGTGTCAGTAAAAGATGGCAGGTTGGAAACAAAAGGATATAGGAAGCCTACAGCTTCTAACACCCTGCTCCACTTCAATAGCTACCATACGGACGCAACAAAGAAAGCTGTGCCCTATGGGCAATTCCTTCGCTTGCGCCGTATTAACAGTACGGAAGAATCCTTTAGAATTCAGGCTGCTGCACTTAAGCAGCGTTTCATAAATAGGGGTTACCCCGAAAAATTGTTGGATGAATCACTGAATAAGGCAGCACAAAAAAATCGCAATACCCTGCTCCATAATGTCACTAAATCAAAAAGACTGAAAAGTGGTAATATGGATCGATTTAGCCTTTTCTTTTAAGCTCTGACCTATGGCTTCACAAATCCGCAGAGCTATCAATAAATATTGGTACCTGATAGAAAAGGATACTACATTAGGTGAGCAAGCCACAAGAAAACCTTTTGTCACTTTCAGGCGTAGCAAAAACATTAAGGACATATTAGTACACAGTAAAACAAAAACAACTAAAGAAGACGGTACAGCATGGTTACGACATGAATTAAAAGGTAATCATAGATGCGGTTCTTGTAACTGGTGTACACATATGTGTAAAGGAACAAGCTTAAACATCAATGGACAGCAGATATATATCAATGACTTTATATGCTGTAAAACCTCCTCAGTAGTCTATGTAATCTTCTGCGATTGCAGAAGATTTTACATAGGCAAAACGAAGAGGGCGCTACATACCCGTATTAGGAAACACTTCCATTCATTGAGAAATGGCTCTTGTGCCCCGAGACTTATCAGTCATATGAATGAAGCGCATGGAGGTAACCTGGCAGCTATAAAATTTGCAGGGATAGAAAGGGTTAAGCCCCGAGCAGGAAAAGATTGTCACCGCCTCCTGATGAGAACCGAGACTAAATGGATATTGCGTACCGGAGCCGAAGGTCCGGTTGGCCTCAACGATAGAGAAGACCGTAGTTTTTTTATATGAATTGTGTGTCCGATTTGTTTTTATTTGGTTTTAATGTTTTCTTATATGTAATCACATGTTCACATACGTCACTACGTCTAGCATATTTAGATGGGGTGAATTAGCGAAGGGGGAGGGTCCGTTGAAGCGCTCTGCGCGAAACAAGCCTGTTACCCGCACCCAGCTGGCGTCTGCTCCATGATGTCCGCACATAAGAAATAAAAGAAGTTGTTACCAGTGTCGGTGAGTGCAGTTTTTTCATCATTTTTCTATCACCGTTTGTTCATCACAGAGACTGTTTACAGACTAGCACCGCTAGACACATCCCCGAGTATTACCTGCTTGCTCAGAGGGTTTAGCTCCAAGCTGTAGTGCCGGCTGTTCTTTGTTGTGCTATGAATGGACTCACACATTACAAAGTTGTTTAACTTTGAAATGTGTGTTATTTAGTGAATAAATGTTAAACGCTGCACTACCCCTTTAAATCTTTTCATAATTTATGTAATTATAAATAAGAAATGAGTGCCTGTCCTCCCCACTGCATACAGCTATACTTAAAAGACCCAGTAAGTCTATGGTTATGGGTCTTGCACGAGAGACACAGTATGAAGATCTGTGAAAATTCAGGATAGATTAGTTAATTAGAAAAATGACTTGTGCACGGTGGAGAATCATCTAACTCATGATGCCTATATGCATAAGACTTCTAACAGTTGGTTATTAATATCACTAATTACACCTATCTGTCCAATTTTATATTTTTAGAATCAAGAATTTCCTCCCCAAAGTGTCATACTTCTTGGACATTCCATGGGTGGCCTTATTGCAAGAGCATTATTTACATCAAAGAATTTTAAGCCTCAACTGATAAACCTTATTATAACACAAGCTACACCTCATGTTATGCCAGTGCTGCCTATAGATTATTATCTAACTGGTAAGTTTAACTTGTGGAAAAGAAATGTATATTTTGTTTTTTGATCAGTCTGGGTGTGAGTGCTTAGACCCGTACCGACCGTGAGAGCAAGTGGGGAGGAGACCACACTGCAGCGGGATCCGCTCCCCACTCTGTGTCGTGTCAGGCTCCATAGACTTACATTAGGAGCCTGACTCATCACATGATACAGAACTGGGAGAGGAAAACAATTAGGGTAGTTTTCTTTCAGCTCGTTCCTCACAATCGGTATGCGTCTGAGCACTCAGACCCAGACCGATCAAAACAACATGTCTCTCTGACAGGTACACGCAGTGCACACACGGCATAGAATAACAGCCATGAGTGATTGTCAAAATGATGAACATGTTTCTAATTTACAACCTGCTTTTGTAAAATATGGCTGTTTTTCGTTGTCTGTTTTGTCATGCAGGAAATATTGTTTTATTTTCAGTCTGACAGTTCTCTCTGCTGACATCTCTGGCCGAGACAGGAACTCTCCAGAGCAGTAGAGGTTTTCTATGGGGATTTGCTACTGCTTTGAACAGTTCTTGTCTTGGCCAGAGAAGTCAGCGGAAAGCACTGTGTCAGACTAAAAATAAAAAAATTCCTGTATGACATACAGCAGCTGATAAGTATGTATATGTATAAGTATTACAAATCTGAATAACTTTTTGACACCAGTTGATTTGAAAATAAATAAATAAATTGCACGAGCCATACTGATAGCATTGGGCTTGAACACTAGACTCGCCAAGTGTTTGATAAACCCAAAGCAACCTGATCTTTAAGTGTCTGCTCTGAACGTATGTCAATATGTGGTTAGAACCATAGTGGCAGGTAACCTATAACATGCATTATAGGCAACAACCCCCTGTTTAGACAAACGACTGCACAAAAAATCAAATTAGCTGATCAGTGGATATTTGCTTGCTTGTCGGCTGATCTCTGACCCTTCTACATGGGCAAATTTTATTAGTTGGTCATCCTATGGATAAATCACCTCTTTAAAGGATTTATCCAGGATAAGTAAAAGCACTGCTATTTTCTTCAAAAAACAGCACCACCTATGTCATCAGGTTGCTTGTAGTATTAACTCCTTCCTGCATAATGACGTGCCGGCGGGTAGGGGAGTCCAGAAGGGGGCCACACGGCGACCCCGCTATGAACCATTGAGCTCCTGGCTGCTATCTGCAGCCCAGGACCGCGGATGATCGACTCTCCCAGCTAATTAGATGCAGCTGACAAATGGCTGGAGTGGATCTACCCCCCCGCGAACACAGCGTGGAGATCCCTTCTTTTTACCAGGCCGGGGCTCACCGTCTGGCTTATCGTCATTGCTGTATTAAAGGGGTTATCCAGCGCTACAAAAACATGGCCACTTTCCCCCTACTGTTGTCTCCAGTTTGGGTGGGGTTTTGAAACTCCGTTCCATTGAAGTAAATGGAGCTTAATTGCAAACCACACCTGAACTGGAGACAACAGTAGGGGGAAAAGTGGCCATGTTTTTGTAGCGCTGGATAACCCCTTTAAGTATACTGCAGTGATCTCTATGGGAGATCACTGCAGTAATGATAAAAGTTCCCCAGGGGGACTAAAAGTTAAAGGGGTTGTCCTGGATTTTTCAATAAACTAGCATTGTATTGACCTTTGTGGACGTTGCATATTCTACGTACACGTCTATTTTTTATTTAGAGCACTTACTGTGTTCTCAGACTTAGTCACATGACCATTCTGCCTGTTTTTTCTTTACTTCCTGGGAAATTCTGTTCCCTTCTTTTTCCTGTTACTGCCAGTGAGGGAACAGTGAGTCATCAGGTGGGTGGGGTTATGCATATATTTCTTTACCAACCCCTAACATCTAACTGACATCTGAGCCCAGAAGAAACTGCAGCAGTAAGGCCAGCATGACAGACTACAATCTCTGTACAGCACTGCAGCATAGGTTGGAGCTATAAACAGTAAATAAAGGAACTATGGGGTGATTTATCAAAATTTATGCAGAGGAACAGGGAAACAGTTGCCCATTGCAACCAGACAGATTCTAGGTTTCATTTTCCAAGGCCTTTTTTTAAAAAAAAGCAATCTGATTGGTCGCTATGGGTAACTGCTCCCCTGCACAGGCTTTGCTAAATCTTCCCCTATAATGTTACTATTGTAGTGTAAAGATGTACAGTGTTAGGGCAGTGCTGCTGCTGTGTGTAATATGGAGAGGAGAGATGCTGCTTCACCTCATGGCAGTCACCATGTCATATATCAATCTATTGCTGAGGTAAACTTGTAACAGAATGCTGCCTCATTGAGACCCCGCCCACCAGGATGGCTACTGTAGTGTATATGTAATCAAGGACTACAATTCCTATCATGTACATGTGTGCTGGGGTTTGTAGTCCTGCAACAGATAAAAGTGTGAAAAAAAAAATTATTTGATAACATAACTAATTGGCAGACACTGAGTCACCATGCTGCTCAAAAGGAAACTTGTAGTAATTCAGACATTTCCTGCCTATGGGTAGAGTGGGTGTTGCTACAGGCCTGCAGAGCTGTGATGTCACTGCTGACCCCTGTGACCTGGAAGTTCTTTATGTAAATCCAAAAAGCAGCAACAGAGGAGGCGGCCCAGGGACACAGAGGCGAAAAAAGGTTAGAGAAAAGCACTAAGGGAAAGGGACAGATTACAAATTATTCATATTTCCAATAAGAAAAAAATGTTGGACAACCTCTTTAAGGTGTGGTAAAAAAAAAAAAAAAAACACCCTACCCTAATAAAAGTTCAAATCACCTCCTTTTTCCCATTTTATAAATAAATAAACATATTTGTTTTTCCCATGTGTGTAATAGCTTGCAAACTATTAAATTATCAAATTCCTGACCAAAATGTAATAAAAGTGAACAAAAAGTCGCATATACGCAAGCAAGGTACCGATAGAAAGTACAGATCATGGCACAAAAAATGACACTTTACACAGAACCCCATAGACCAAAAAATAAAAGCGTTATAAGGATGGTAATAGACCACTTTTAAACACATTTAGGGTTTTTTAATAAAGTTAACATTTTTTAAAAGCTATCAAATAAAATAAGTTATACAACTTACTTATCAATTGTAGTTGTACTCAGGGCTGTGGAGTCGGACTGGAGTCGAAGTTTGAGTCGGAAAAAAATGTTCCGGCTCCAGCTTTACAAAAATCTTTAACCCCTAGACGACCCTGGACGTAGGGTTACGTCATTGAAGTCTGTCCCCAGACGACCCATGACGTAACCTTACGTCCTGGGTGTTTCTCCCGCTATGAAGCGTGCTCCGGAGCGGAGCGTGCTTCATAGCAGGTGGGGGCCGGCTGCAAACAGCAGCCGGGACCTTACCGGTAATGACACGCTGCAGCGATCGCGCTGCCACGTGTCATTAACCCCTTACACGACCGCGGCGTTTAAGTGTAAGTGACAGGGGGAGTCCCCTGTCACTTACCGATCGGGACCGATCGTTGAAACGGACTGCCGGAGGTCTCTCACCTGCCTCCGTGCGGTCCGATCGGCGATCTGCTACACTGAGCCTGCACAGGCAGGCTCAATGAGCAGATCGCCGATAACACTGATCAATACTATGCTTATGGCATAGCAATGATCAGTGTATAAATCAAAGTAGTGAATGTAGAAGTCCCCCAAAGGGACTTCAAAAGTGTAAAAAAAAAAAAAAAGTTCAAATCACTATTACACTACCCCAAAGCCCCTCCCCCAATAAAAGTCTAAATCACCCCCCTTTCCCATTATATAAATAAAACATATAAAAATAAATAAATGGATAAACATATAATATACCGTAGTGTGCGTAATTGTCCCATCTATTAAAATATAACAAGCGTCATTGTGATCGGTTAGCGGCGTACACGAAAAGAGGGGAAAAAGTGCGCAGATTACCGATTTTATGTTATATTATATATTAAAAAAATCAATAAAAAGTGATCAAAACGTCCGATCTTCACAAATATGGTATTAATAAAAACTAGAGATCATGGTGGAAAAAATGACACCCCATACAGCCCCGTAGGTGAAAAAATAAAACCGTTATAAGCGTCACAATAGGCCCATTTTATTAATATTTAATTGCCAAAAAAAAGGATTTCATTAAAAAATACATATATAACATTAGAGAATCTGTGTAACCTGCATATGGTTGTGTTCGGACTGACCTATAGAATAATAGTGTCATGTCGCTGTTACCATATAGTGCATTACGTAGACACAGGAACCCCCCAAACGTTACCATATTGCATTCTTATTTACGATTTCACCTATTTATATCTTCATAAATAATATATTTGGAATTCCATCATACATGTTATGGTAAAATGAATGACGCCATTACACAGTACAACTATTCCTGTAAAAAACAAGCACTTACATGGCTTGTAGATAGAAAACTGAGAGTGCTAGAGCTCTTAGAAGGGGAGGAGGGGAAAACGAAAACACTAAGATCAAAATTTGCGCGGTCCACTGGGTCATTTTGGGCCTGGTCCTCAAAGGGTTAAAAAATGTAGAATTGAATTTTGATATGAATTTTACAAGTTTTTCTCATGAATATATATTATGAGCAACATTGTAATAGGACACTGGCCCTATTACATAAGGGTGGTCATGGAAACGTTGTCGGTCACTATTTGGCAGTTTGTTTCTGAGCTGGAAGAGTCCGTTGTGTGGGGGTTGATCTGTGATGTTCTCTTCCTGGATGCTGGATGACTGTATATGAGCAGAGCAGCAGTGTAATATGAAGATATCCTGTGTGATATAGAGGAGGAGGAGGAGGAGAAGAAATAAGTAGTGTAGCAGTAACCTCTATCCTCAGTGTGGTGTTTTCTCTCTGGGAGAAGATTGGGTGTTTTTCTTTAATGTCCTGTGGCTGCAGCTCTGTGTGTTCGTGCGCGTGCTATGGCTGCAGTAGGTTGTGTGTGTGCTATGGCTGCAGCAGGCTGTGTGTATGTGTGTTATGGCTGCAGCAAGCTGTGTGTGTGTGTGTGTTTGCACTATGTGTGTGCACCCAAACTGAGGACATGGGGTAATGCAGAACGGCACAAGGACCGTACTGTGCTCAGTTCCAGGGTGTTGGGGGGCATGCTTCACTTACTCTCCAGTCTTTTCCTTGTCGTCTTCTGATCAGTGGCTGAGCAGGGACACTGCTTCAGCCACTGATTGGCATTGTCAGCTCAGCCAACTAGTGTCCCAGCTGCAGCTGCTGATTTGGAGGATTTTTGAAGAGGCAGAGCCTGGCACACTTGTAGCTCAGCTTGCCAGGCTCTGCTGAAGATAGAAGAAATCTGGGTGAGTATAAATAGTGCTGCTCTTTAGCCCCCCCCCCCCCCCCCCCCCCGACACTGTACCTATACCCGCAAACACTAGGCCCAAACTTAGCAATGGATGCCTTCTATCATACGGCTTCCACTACGAAGTCTGAAAGTAAAGAAAAATAAAACAACACAATAGAGAAAAGTATTTAAAGAAAAGACCCCCCCCCCCCCCCCGTTGACCATTTTTATTTAAATAAAAACAACGCTGAAGCACAACAGTAAAGAAGAGATGCATGTTATAAAAAGGAGCACTCAAAAAACAAATGCTAAACTATGAAAATATTTCTTACAAGTTCCAAAAAGCAAAAACTTTATACAATGGCATAGAAACAAAACATAATCCCTATACACTATTTAAAAACACTTAAAATAACCACAACCATGAATAAAAACAACGTTGGTCATCGACATAGTCCAACGAATACGACGTAATGCACAGGATACCGATATCTGAAAAACGAAAAGGGAAAAACACACCCAAAAAAAGGCCAGGAGCAAAACACCCATCACTTAATACATTTTTATGCCGACTGGTGGTGATTTTTCTCCTGTTTTGATGCTTTCTACTTCCCCTCTCCTGTGGATGTACCTCTGTGGAGCTGCGGCTGGTATTGGAAACATACCTCTATCATATATCAGGCGCTTTGCCTGTTTTTTTGTTTGTAATATCATTGTGACAGGTGTTTTGCACCTTACAGTAGGCAGAAATCTGTGGTGAGAAAATGCTGCAGTTTCCTGAAAAGACGCCAAACCCTGAGCCTGCTGCATTTTTTAAAAACTGGCACAGAGCCGCAAAAATGTCAGGGCGGAGAGAAAAACGCCACAAAAAAAAACAAAAAAAGAAAACAACAACATGTGTGCTAGGGAAATCATAAACTTTTGATTCCCAGCTAACATCTGCCTACAGGCATTTTCATGGCGTTTGTATGGGCGTTTTAACTAGAAAAAGCGGCAGCGTGAAGGCAGCATAATACTAGCTTCATGTCTAATCACCACCTGCCTAATTGGGCCCCTTACCTGCATCTAAATCACAGCGTTTTTTGGTCTGCTTTGCTTCTAAACATGATGTTAATTTAAAAAGTGAAGGTGAATAGGCCATAAATCAGTGGGGGACTGACTAATAGCACCCTTGATGATCTGCTGTTTTAAAGGGGCTTTGGAGGTCATGCCAGCCTCGGCAGTTGTGCCTCCTTTTTGGTGTATGGGTCCCCCCCCTTTTTTATCTTTATCCTACTGCCATTGTCTGCTGATAAGCAGCGCACATAAGTGCGAAATTTATCAGCAACTCCTTTTTTTGCCGTAGGTTTTTTTTTCTCTCCTTAATGTTAAAAAAAAAAACGTAAAAAACACTACATTGCACTACACTATATGAAATGGTTTTACATTACACTACAATACACATTTACATACCACCATATACTAATCCCCATATAAAGATGGCCCACAGGGTGTTTTCGGCGGAGGAGGCAAACGCTCTTATTGCCTCCAACACCAAAACAGCCAGTGAGAATGAATGGGGGGGATCCTTCTTTTCTCCATTCATCTTCATCATCCAGTGATGATGAATATCCACGTAAGCGTCCCAGGAAGAAGCTTCTGGATGCCCCCCAGACAGGTGACCCCATCTCGCCCCCTAGACAGGTAACCCCATCTCGCCCCCTAGACAGGTAACTCCATCTGGACCCCAGCCCCCCAAAATTATGAGCCCCAGATTCCTGGCTTTGTAGCACGAGCAGGAATCCAAATGAACCCCACAGGCGTCAGAGAAATAGACTTTTTCAAGCTCTTTTTCTCTGATGACCTTATAAATTTGATGGTGGCGCAAACAAACTTGTACGCACACCAATTTATAGCCTACAACCTCTCCTCTTCTTTATTCATTTCCGCTGCATCAACAGGGGTCCACCCCAGGCGTGGACTCCTGTTGATGCAGTGGAAATGAAAACATTTTGAGGGTTCCTACTGCACATGGGCGTCAGGTTACACTTAGGCAGATTTAGACTGGAGGGGACACAGAAATCCAACCTCCAGAATGCCTTCCCGTTCTCGGAGTAAGATGGAAGGTCGTTTGAGAACTGATCTTCCCACTGCTTGATAAAGTTTACCACCTGTATGTGGATAACTTTTCTACCAGCGTCCTCCTCTTCTGGTCGATCGCTGCCCGAGCTACTGTAGCCATTTTTGAGTTGTGAAGGAATTTTTTCCCTGTGATGAGGGAATGCCTCACAAAGGTTTTTTTGCCTTCCTCTGGATTAACACAGGTTGAATTTGATGGACACCTGTCCTTTTCAACCTTATAAACTAATAATTGGCCTAATACCCCCAAATAAATTAAAAACGGTCCCTTTTCCCCAACTAAATAGGCATGGCCCCATTACTATTAGAGGCTTACCATGGGGCAATTACAAAGCCCCTGTGCTGCCAGGACAGTAGAAACTACACCCCATAAGGAATCTAACAAGGGGTGCAGTGAGGATATGGCCTTCTGGTGACGGGCACATTTGTTCTGTGAAAATAATAAAAAATAGTATTTTTTATTTTTACAAGATATGTTCTACATATGTGCCCTTCACCAGTGGGGTTCATTTGCTCACTGCACCACTTGCTAGATTCCTTGAGGGGTGTAGTTTCCATAATGGGATCACTTGGGGGGGGTTTCTACTGTCCTGGCAGGACAAGGGCTTGTAAATGCAACTTGGCCTCCATCCTCCATTCCAGCCTCTAAATGGCGTTTTGTCCCATTGGTGGCATGCCCTGTGCCCATATGGCACATTATGTCCACATGTGGGGTATTTTTGTACTCAGGGGAAATTACCCTTAACGTTTTGTATTCATTTCCTTTTTTAGCCCCTTGTGGAAATGGAAAAAATAAAGGCTAGACCAACATTTACTGTAAAAAAAATCTTTTTATTTCTACACTAAATCATTAATCTTATCTCGATTTTTTTTTCATTTTCACAAGGGCTGAAGAGATAAAAAAAAAAAAAAAAAAAACAAACCCAAATGTGTGGAGTATGGAAATACCCCACATGTGGACATAAAGCGCCATGCGGGTGCAGGGTAAACATCCAAAGGGAAGGAGCGCCATTTGGCTTTTGGAGGCTGGATTGGATTTCGAGGGCCATGTTGCATTTAAAAGGCCCCTGTGTTGCCAAGACAGTAGAAACCCCCCACAAGTGACCCCATTATGGAAACTACACCCCTCAAGGAATGTAACAAGGTGTGTGGGGAGCATGTGGACCCCACTGGTGGCGGGCACAAATATGGAACAATGTGGCGTAAAAATGAAATATTACATTTTTTACACTATAATGTTGGTTTAGCCGTGAATTTTTCATTTTCGCAAGGGGTAAAAGAGAAAAAAAAAAACACACACAAAATGTGTAGAGTCTGTAAATACCCCACATGTGGGCATAAAGCGCCATATGGGTGCAGGGCAAGCCTCCGAAGGGAAGGAGCGACATTTGTATTTTGGAGGCTGGATTTGACCAGAATGGATGATGAAAGCCATGTTGCATTTACAGAGCCCTCATGCTGCCCACGAGTGACCCCATTCTGGAAACTAAACCCCTGAAGGAATCTAACAATCTCAGAATCTGCTGGATAGGTAAAAGCAGGGCTGTGGAGTCTGTAAGCTGCAGCTTCAACTCCGACTCCTGAATTTTATCAGGACCGACTCCGTACTCCTGCTCCTGCTCCTTCATAAATGGCCAGTCATATACCAGGGGAGTTATTTATCACACTAGCTCAGCAGCTTCTCCCTAATGTCCTACATGATCCTGGAGCGACTTCTGAAGGAATGAGGAAAGATATAAAGCAGATTCTCCTGTGTGTGCAGTGGATGCAGCGAGTCTCCAGCCCCCATGTCCTGAACTACTCACAACTACGCTAGATGGAGCAGGTGGTCTTTTCCTGCTGACAATCTTCAAAGTTTCTAACTAAATATTCACCATATACACAGAAACACTGCTAATAATGCCAGATACCTGTAATATAGTTGTCAGCCATAGTGATATATAGTCACTGTGGGAGCATGCCATAGCACGCACACACAGCCTGTTGCAGGCATAGCATACATACACACACACAGCCTGCTGCAGCCGTAGCGCGCACACACACACACCTGCAGCCATAGAACACGTAGAAAAACAGAGGTTACTGCTACACTATTAATGTCTTCTCCTCCTCCCCTCTATTACACAGGATATCTTCATATTACACTGCTGCTTATATACAATCATCCAGCATCCAGGAAGAGAACAGCACAGATCTCCCCCCACACAATGGATTCTTCCAGCTCAGAAAAAAACTGCCAAATAGTGACTGACAACTTTTCCTCGACCACCCTTATCTAATAGGGCCAGTGTCCTATTAGAATATTGCTCATAATATATATTGATGAGCAAAACTCAATTTTAAATTGTTCTAAGTTTTTTTTTAAAGCTAGAGTCGGTACATTTTTTCTGACTCCGACTCTACAGCCCTAGGTAAAAGCATTCCCAAGTTATTAATGAATTACCCCTTTGGTAATTTTGTCTATTTTGACACGGACATTAGTGGCATGTGCAAACAGAATATCATAAAGTTTTGACTTAAAACTTAAGATTGCCAACACATTATCATAAAATTTATTTTGGCTTTTGGTTCTGTGTGTGTGCACATATATATATATATATATATATATATATATATATATATATATATATATTATAATATAATTTTTACTCTCTTATTTTAACAGATTTTTATGCCTTAGTGAATGATTATTGGAATTTGAATGCAAATAAACTTCAAAATATAACTTTACTTTCTGTTGCTGGTGGATTTCGGGATTACCAAGTTCGTCCAGGATTGACGTTTTTGCCATCTTTAAAAATCAAGAACAGTGCCTTGTCTGTTGTGGTAATATTTATTTTCTTCTTCTCTAATCAGTGTTTTTACAAGGGTAATTTAAAGCCAATGTACCAGTTCACTGCCTAAAATTAATTTTTACATCACCTGCTCATGTCGGCAAGTAGATTCCGGTGGCTCGGTCCATTTTTCAAACCACTGCCCAATTCCTGCCATCTGCCCTGATTTTGTGTCATGCAAATAGGGCCTCTCTATCCACTGGTGGTGGGCATTATGGGATCAGGGGCTTTTTATTAATATGTTAAAGGTACAAGTGCCCAGGGAGGTGTTCCTCTAGCTTCAGGAACCCATCCAATCGAAAATACTGCCCCCTGCTGCCTGGTAATTAACCTTCGCCTCTTCATTGACAGCCACCAGGAAACCTTTTCTTATCTCCCTATTATTCAAAATAAGTACTGTAAACCAAAATTTACTTGCAATTATAATTTCCTTGAGTCCGTAGATAGCACAACAGATGGGTTAAAACCTTCCTAGAGGCACAATCAAGCAGAGCCAGGTCAACTAGCATTTGTTGTGCTGTCGTAGGATGGTTAGGAAGACTTTTCTTCCAGAAGCCGTAGAGCTTGTTTTAGACTTGCACTGACGCCATTGGGATAATATTTTACTATGCATGCACTTCACCCTGGCACTTTTGTGATATTCCGATGGTAATAGACAGATGATGTCTTTGCATGGATAAACCATACGTAGCTGGGCTCTTACAGGCTACGGGCTAACGAACTTGAACCTAATGACTGAAAAAAAAGGAATAAAGGAATGCTAATATTTAAAGGCTTAGCTGGATATGTAAAAAACATGTATATGTAATTTAAACATGTATAGGATTACTTCCTAATTGTATTTAATGTACGTAAGTATGTACTGAACTGTAAGTATGTGTTAATGCCTTTCATCACATCAGTTAATGCATCCTGGCGAACCATGAAGAAAAGGGGATCTTGTGGACCCTGAGACCCCCCCCCCCCCCTCAAATGAGACCCAGAATAAACACACTGGACAGCCACTGGTTGCCAAACTCCAACTTGCATTATAAACTGTCAGCAGGATATGGAAGGGGTTGTAGTTTTCAACACCTGGAGAGCCATAGGTTGCAAACTACAACACCCAGCATGAACTGTCTAGTACATGATGGGTGCTGTAGTTCTGCAACCTGGAAAGTCATAGAGCATGATAAGGGTTGTAGTTCTGCTGGCTAGAGAGCCACAGTCTACAAAGCTACAACTCCCATCATGCCCTGCTGGCAGTCCTTGTTGGAGGTTGTAGTTGTGAAACCTAGAGGGGCACAGGCTTCAAAAATACAAATCTCCCAGGATGTGCAGAGCAGGTGGAAAATCAACCCGGACCTTCCACCGGGAAATAGTAATGGAAAGAGATTGGGTCCACAGCTCCATGCAGTAAAAAAAAAAAATTGTGGAAACTTTATTTAATACCCCTCAAAAGCGTGTACAAAAAATTAAAAAAGTTCAGACGTGTTTCCGAATAACAACATTCCTTAATCATGGCAGTTATACAATCTAGATTCGCAAGCTTATATATTTTAGGAAATGCACCACAATCAAAATAGACACACCCCCTGGGGGTAGGGTGGGAAATGGAACGATAATTGTCAGCTGATTAGAGCAAGTCACACTGTATATTACCAAGATGTACGTTGCAGTGCACATTGTGCAATTCTATGTTACCAAAACTAGTTATAAATCGCAATGCACTTTGTACAGTTTTATATAACCCGAAATTCATTACAAATTGCAATATACATTATACAAACTTATGTCCTAGTGTGGACTGGGACAATGCAGGAGGCTGATAATTTTGTGACCTTCATTAATGCAAATAATTTAAATTTAAAATTTACATACCAACATGATTTTAATAAAATTTCTTTTCTAGATATTGTACTGTACTTTGATGAAGGAGAAATAATTTGTACCACCCTCTACAGGAAACCAGGCCAGTAGCCATCCCAAACATTAAAGGGGTAGAGCGGTGTACAGCTATACAACTTTGTAATGTGTGTCATTTAAGTGAATGGCCCCCTTTCTTTTTTCCCCCCACCCCCGGAAGTGTGGTGCATTACACTCACCGCATTACTGTCGACCCCAGCCGCCATCTTGGGACAATGGCGTAATCTCCAGACCGCTTCAGCCGTTCCTCATGCCGGCCCCCCTCTGGCGCGTCATCAGCTGCTCAGCCGCGGTTGGCTGAGAATAACTACACTTAGCCAATCACAGCTGATGACACGCCAGAGGGGGGCCGGCATGAGGGACAGCTGTAGCGGTCCGGCCGGCCTCCTAAAGATTACGCCGTTGTCCCAAAATGGCGGCTGGAGTCGACCATAATGCGGTGAGTATAATGCACCACACTCCTGGGGGTTGTGGGAATACGGGAAGGGGGCCTTTCACTTAAATAACACACATTACAAAGTTGTATAACTTCGTAATGTGTGTTATTTAGTGAATAAATGTCTAACACCGCACTACCCGTTTAACAATCTTCCAACTAGAGAATTTGTACGGGTACGTTGTACTTGTTCAAATGAGACACACTATATAAAAACATTTCAGGATTTGGCGAATCTTCTACTTAGTAGAGGCTATTCTCAACACATAATTACCAGAGCCGCGGCAGAAAAACGTGATAGGAGGTATCATTTGACGGGCAGAAAACATAACACATTTACAAACAATGTGAACAGTGACTCACATGTAAACAGCACTACATAATTTCCCCTGACTTTCTCCACACAATATATAGCCTTCAGTTTATTTCTATTAAACGCATCATCCACAAATATATTCCTTGAAAATCAGGTGTGAGATGCATGGCTCGGAGAGTGGTTACTTTGGGTAGTGTACTATCTCCCAATATTTTACCGGATTATGCTAATCCTCAACACACCGGGGTGAACCTACATGGCTTTTGCGGCTATGGTCTACCCAGATGCGCGTTATGTGCGGTTTCTAAAAAGTGTTACATGTTTTCTTCTCTGTCTTCTGGTTTGACTTTTTCTATCAGGACATTCATGAATTGTAATTCCACCTATGTGATTTATTTAGCAGAATGTTCAACGTGCCAATTACAGTACGTTGGATCAACAAAACAAAGCTCAAAGTGAGAATTGCAGAACACTTAGCGGACGCCTCTTTGACGTCTTCTCGCTGGTCTAAAAGATCCATGTCAATTTTATCACGGCATTTCGCAGAAGTCCACCAGGGAGACCTGTCCAGTTTTTTCTGTAAGTGCTATTGAGAAGGTACATACTCCAAAAAGAGGTGTGGATCAGGTCCATATTCTCCACAAAAGGGTGGCGTTTTGGAAATGACGTCTCAGTACCAGATTTCCCATGGGCTTCAATTTGAAAAGTGACTTGTCTCTAATTCATCAGTGTACACAGTATTTGTTTGTATCTCATTTTCCTTGTGAATAACATAGGTTTCTATAATGTATATTGCAATTTGTAATGAAATTCGAGTTATGTAAAACTGTACAAAGTTCATTGCGATTTATAACTTGTTTTGGTAACATAGAATGTGCACTGCAACATATATCTTGGTAATATACCATGTGACTTGCTCTAATCAGCTGACAATTATCATTCCACTTTCCACCCCACCCCCAGGGAATGTGTCTGTTTTAATTGTGCCATGATGACTGCCATGATTAACCCCTTAACGACCGCGGGCGTATATTTACGCCCTGCGGTCATTAAGGACATTCAGAGCGGGGCCGCGCGGCGGTCCCGGGTGCCGCTTGTAGCCCGGGACCGCAGGTATTAGCGGGCACGATCCGATCGTAGTGCCCGCTAATACAGTAATCGGATGCAGCTGTCAAAGTTGACAGCTGCATCTGATTACCGTTTGCAGCGTCATCCCTGGTGTCTTGTGGGGAGATCGCTCCTCCGGGATGTTATCCCGGAGGAGCGATCTCCGTTTCTGAAGCCGACCGGGGACCGCTCCAAGATGGCGCCGTCCCCGACTCGGCACTCGTTTACTTCCGGCTGCAGCAGCCGGAAGTAAACAAGTGCCTATCTCATGGATCTCTATGAGAGATCAAAGCACTTATACTAGAAGCCCCCCTAAAAGTAAAAAAAAAAAAAAAAAAAAAAGTGTTATTAATAAAAAGCCCCCTCCCCTAATAAAAGTCTGAATCACCCCCCTTTTCCCAGGTTATTAATAAAAGTAAATAAATTAATTAAGAAATAAACAAACATGTTTGGTATTGCCGCATGCGTAATCGCCCGAACTATTAATTAATCACATTCCTGATCTCGCACGGTAAACTGCGTAAGCGCCAAAAAATCCCAAAGTGCAAAATTGCGCATTTTTGGTCGCATCAAATCCAGAAAAATGTTAATAAAAAGCGATCAAAAAGTCGCATATGCGCAATCAAGGTATCGATAGAAAGAACTCATCATGGCGCAAAAAATGACACCTCGCACAGCCCCATAGACCAAAGGATAAAAGTGCTATAAGCCTGGGAATGTAGCAATTTTAACCCCTTAACGACATCGGGCGTAAACTTACGCCCTGGTACTTGGCGCATCAGGGCGTAAATTTACGCCCGATGTTTCCCCGATCGCTGCGTGTTCGCACACAGCAATCGGGGAAGATGGCCTGCTATAAATCATAGCAGGCCATCTTAGCTTCTCGGCACGGGGGGTGGTTAACACCCCCCGTGCTTAAGATCGCCGCTATAGGCTGATCAATTCAAAAACCGACCGCCATGGCACGGCTGGTGGCACGGCGATCAGAGTCTCACAAAATAAAAAATACCTGCCCTGGACCCCTCAGCTAGGTAGCTGAGGGGTCCAGAGCAGGTATTTGTACATTACTCCCCTGTCCTGATCTGCGTCTTCCGGGTCTTTCCGGAAGACGCATCTTCGGCTCTTTCCGGCGGTCCCCGTCGTCTTCTTTCGGCTATTTTCAGCTCCAGCCTCGTCATTTTCCGGATTTTGCGCTCTGCTGCCCTCTAGCGGCTGATATGTGTAATACACTTATCAGCAGCTACAGGGATGTTCAGAATGTAGAAAGTTTTTTTTTTTTTTTTTTCCAAATTTTTTTTTCTTCTATCGCCGCTGAGTGTTGATCAGCATCGCACGAAAGTGCACTGCTAATGAGCAACTCCTCCTTTTTGGCGTAGGGTGTTTTTTTTCTATATTCTACTGCCACGGTCTGCTGATAAGTGCCGCACATAAGTGCAGCATTTATCAGCAACTCCTTTGTTGGCGTAGGTTTTTTTTTATACTTACTGTAAAAAAAAAAACACGTAAAAAACACTACATTACACCACACTACATTGAATAAAGTTTGACACTACACCACTACATACCCCATATACCAATCCCCGTATAAAGATGGCCCCCAGGATGTTTTCGGTGTCGGACGCATACGTTATTATTGCCTCCGACACCGAAACAGCCAGTGAGGATGAATGGGGGGATCCTTTTTTCCTCCATTCATCCTCATCATCCTCATCATCCAGTGACGTGTCTGGGGGTAGCGTAGCGTACGCTGCCCCCCAGACACGTCTTTTCCGCCAGTACCGTCCCAATAAGAGATGACGGTATGGTGTGAAATTCTACAAACTGTGTGAGCGTACCTCAGGGTACACTTACAGATTTAGGGTATGTGCACACTGCGGAATGGCGAAGGATAACCCTTCGTGCATTCCGCAGCTGACACCCGCCGGCGGACTGATGCGGGCGCATGTCTCTACCCGTGTCATAGACTCCATTCTATGCACGGGCGGATTCCGTCGTCCATCCAAAGAATGAATACGTTGGACGGAGAGCGGAATCCGCCCGTGCATAGAATGGAGTCTATGACACGGACGGAGACGTGCACCTGCATCAGTCAGCCGGCGGGTGCCAACTGCGGAATGCACGAAGGGTTATCTGTCGCGATTCCGCAGTGTGCACGTACCCTTAGAGTGTATGTAGGAAGGGACACCCGAATCCAGCCCCCAGATGCCCCCTCCCCCCCCCATCCTCAGAACAAGTGGAAAAAGCGTCCGGGAACTGATCTTCCCACTGCTGGATAAAGGTTACCACCTGTACGGGGATAACTTTTATACCGGCACCCCCTCTTCTGGTCCCTCGCTGCCCGAGCTACTGTAGCTTGCTACACGATCCGAAAATATCAGAAGTAGTAATAGAGCCCTAATATTTAGCAGCCATGGAGCGGACCCAGCGCTTCTGAATATAAAGGACCCCGTATCGCACCAGGGCAACGGGAGACCCCAGAAGAAGTGCAGAGTGTGGCATAACAGGGGGATCAGGAAGGACACCATTTTCCAGTGTGACACCTGTCCAGATCACCCCGGCCTCTGCATACAGGATCGCTCCAAGGCGTACCACACGTCATTGGGGTTCCACATTTTCTAAATTCTGTCCCTTATTCCTATTTCAGGGGTCACGTTGATCCAGGGATTATTCTGATTGCCATTATGGAGTCGGGAAGGAATTTTTCCCCTGTGATGAGGCTACTGTCGTCTGCCTCACGAGGGTTTTTTGCCTTCCTCTGGATCAACACAGGTTGAATTTGATGGACACCTGTCATTTCCAACCTTATAAACCAATAATTGGCCTAATACCCCCAAATAAATTAGAATTGTCCCTTTTCCCCCAGCTAAGTAGGTATGGCCACCATTCCCATTAGAGGATGCCATGATGCAATTACAAAGCCTCTGTGTGGCCAGGACAGTAGAAACCCCCCACAAGTGACCCCATTCTGGAAACTACACCCGATAAGGAATCTAACAAGGGGGGCAGCGGGGATATGGCCCCCTGGTGACGGCCACACTTGGGACGTGAAAATAAAAAAAAAATGGTATTTTTTATTTTCTCGCCACATGTTCTACGTAAGTGACTGTCACCAGTGGGGTCCATATCCTCACTGCACGCCTTGTTAGATTCCTTATGGGGTGTAGTTTCCAGAATGGGGTCACTTGTCGGGGGTTTCTACTGACCCGGCAGCACAGGAGCTTTGTAATTGCGACATGGCCTCCATCCTCCATTCCAGACTCTAAATGGCGCTCTGTCCCTTTGGTGGCTTGCCCTGTGCCCATATGGCACATTATGCCCACATGTGGGGTATTTTCGTACTCAGGGGAAACTACCCTACACGTTTTGTGTTCATTTTCTTTTTTAACCCCTTGTGGAAATGGAAAAAATCAAGGCTAGACCAACATTTAGTGTAATTTTTGTAAAATTTTTACTCTAAATCATTAATCGTGTCGTGATTTTTTCATTTTCACAAGGGGCTAAAAGATAAAAAAAAAAACAATAAATGTGTAGAGCAATTTCCCCTGAGTACGGAAATACCCCTCATGTGGACATAAAGCGCCATGCGGGTGCAGGGTAAGCCTCCAAAGGGAAGGAGCGCCATTTGGTTTTTGAAGGCTGGATTTGGATGGAATGGATTTCGAGGGGCCATATTGCATTCAAAAGGCCTCTGTGTTGCCAAGACAGTTGAAACCCCCCAAAAGTGACCCCATTATGGAAACTACACCCCTCAAGGAATGTAACAAGGGGTGTAGTGAGCATATGGACCCCACTGGTGACGGGCACAAATGTGGAACAATGTGGCGTGAAAATGAAATATTACATTTTTTACACTATAATGTTGGTTTAGCCTTGAATTTATCATTTTCACAAGGGGTTAAAAGAGAAAAAAACACAATATGTGTAGAGCAATTTCCCCCGAGTCCGTAAATACCCCACATGTGGACATAAAGCGCCATGTGGGCGCAGGGCAAGCCTCCGAAGGGAAGGAGCGCCATTTGGATTTTGGAGGTTGGATTTGGCTAGAATGGATGATGAACGCCATGTCGCATTTACAGAGCCCTCGTGCTGCCAAAACACTGGAAACCCCCCACAAGTGACCCCATTCTGGAAACTGCACCCCTCAAGGAATCTAACAAGGGGTGCACTAAGGATATGGACCCCTTGATGACGGGCACATTTGTGCCATGAAAGTGAAAAAAGGAAATTTTTTACTGTTACGTCACATTGTTCCACATTTGTGCCCGTCACCAGTGGGGTCCATATGCTCACTGTGCCCCTTGTTAGATTCCTTGAGGGGTGTAGTTTCCAGAATGGGGTCACTTGTGGGGGGTTTCCAGTGTTTTGGCAGCACGAGGGCTATGTAAATGCGACATGGCCCTTGAAATTCTTTCCAGTAAAATTCAGCTTCCAAAAGCCAATTGGCGCTCCTTCCCTTTGGAGGCTCGTCCTGCGCCCCCTTGGCACTTTATCGCCACATGTGGGGTATTTCCATACTCGGGAGAAACTGCGCTACACATTTTGTGTCTTTTTTTTTCCTCTTATCCCTTTAAGAAAATGAAAAATTGAAGGCTAGAACAACGTTTTAGTGTAAAAATTTTTTTTTTCTTTTTTCACGCCATATTGTTCGGAAAATCTGTGAAGCACCTGTGGGGTCCAAATGCTCACCGCACCCCTTGTTACATTCCTTGAGGGGTGTAGTTTTCTAAATGGTGTCCCTTTAGGGGTGTTTTTTAGGTTTTGGCACCCCAGAGCCTCTGCCAACCTGAAGTGGTACAGTCAGAAATAACCAAATATAACGGAGGCGTTGAAATTCACTAGGCGCTCCTTTGTATCTGAGGCTTGTGGTTGCGTCAAATAGCGCAATAGGGCCACATATGGGGTATTTCTATAAACTGCAGAAACGGGGCAATAATTATTGGGGTGCATTTCTCTGGTAATAGGTTTATAATTATGAAAAATATTGGATTACAATAAAATCTCTGCACAGAAAATTAAAATTTTCAAATGTCTTACACACTTAGCTTTTATTTCTGTGACTCCCCTAAAGGGTTAAAACACTTTCTGGATATGCTTTTGCAGAGTTTGGGGGGTGCAGTTTCTGAAATGGGGTGCTTTGTGGGGCTTTCTAACATACAGGCCCCTCAAATACACTTTAAACCTGAACAGGTCCCTAAAAATATCTGATTTAGAAATTTTACTGAAAATTTGGAAATTTGCTGCTAATGTTTTAAGCTTCCTATTGTCTAAAAAAAATATGAAAGCTCGTTTAATAAATGCCGCCAAAATAAAGTAGACATGTTGCTAATGCTATTTGGAATTTATGTGGAACATAAATAACAAGTCAGTTTTACCCCAGGGCGAACGGCGTAAAAACACATATCCACTAAAAACACAAAATGTATTTTTTTTTTTTCAATTTCACCACACATTGAATTTTTTCCTGCTTTTGCAGTGTACTTTATGCAACAATTCAGACTGTCATTGCAAAGTACAATTAGTGGCGCAAAAAATAAGGGCTCATGTGGGTTTCTAGGTGAAAAAATGCAACTGCTATGGCCTTTTATGCACAAGGAGGAAAAAACGAAAACGCAAAAATCAAAATTGCCCCGGTCCTTAAGGGGTTAAGAAATATTGTTGTTCTGAAGTGCGTCTGGGCTTTTTTAATTGTTTGTACGCATTTTTAAAGATGCAATAAAGTTTCCACAACTTTTTACTGCATGGAGCTGTTCACTTGTATCAGTGATTGATATACAATAATTAAACAGTGGGAGAAAGCAGCCTTCAGGCTCACTGCAGTACTCTTGAACCTCCGTCATTATTACAGCAAATTCCGTAGAACTAGAGAGTGACAGTATGTGATTAATGCATGGGCCCAATCACAATGGCGACCATTGCAATGACTGTTGCTACACCACTGATCATTTTCAAAGGGCCCCCATATTACCAAGAACTGCAATTTATTACCTATCACTGGCATTTAAGAGGAATAAAGACGTAGACACATTTATACCATATTGTATGTCAAATGCTTTTTTTCTGGATAACACTACTGGTATATTGTGTGTAATTTGGTTTTTCTTAGTTTGTCACTGAGATTACTAGTCCTGAAATCAACTTTTGGGTGTTTTAGCTAGTTGTCTACCTATTCAAAGCCCTACACTACTACTGTCCCTGCTCCCTCAGCTCTCCCTGACAGCTAACAGAATGCAAGGAAATCAAGAATCATGTAACCTGGGTCTGTATACACACAAGTTACCTTATGCAGTGTGCCAATCAATGCTAGACCGGTTAATAGTGCAGCAGCATATCCCCATTGAAAACCTTTTCTGCTCTGTACAGTTCCGGTCTTGGACAGAGATGTCAGCAGAGAGCACCGTGTCAGACTTAAAGGGAACCTGTCACCCCCGCCCCGTTCCGGAGCAGAGCCCAGCCAACCCCCTGCTAGAGACCCTTTAACTTACCCCAGTGCACTTAGTCCCATTCCTGGAGCCGCTCCCGCCGCCGAGCTATCACCGTCGGAAGCCCGGCGCGCGCGTCATAGATCAGTCCGACGCTCATAGAGAATGACTGCTCCCACAAGTAGAAATATGTGTGGGACTTTGGTGGAGAGGTTAGGGGTCATCAGTGTAAGAACAATGAAGTATAAATGTCCTTTTGGTGTTGTAGCATGTTAGTGAACTTTGCAGCACAGAAAGGTTTAAGCAGCAGGACACTACCAGGAGTTGTCAGGCAAGTGCTGCCCCCCATTTTCTTCTCCTTGAAGGGGGCATTACTCATCTGCAGATATGTGTTTAACTATAAGGGTCCCTTACAATTAAATACAATGGACTGACAGACTGAGAAGGCTTTGGCTCCCTGCCCTGACGGTCACTCTTGTGGCCACAGGCAGCATCTAACCACTGGCCACAAGTATCCCTTGCCTCTCCTTTTACCTGCACTGCTAAAAAACTACACTGAGGTCACATGGGCTTCTTTTCCTGCGTGGAAGGGGTAGCAGAAGGTAAAATAAATTGCACTTTTAAAAGCTGTACCAAAACACTACATCCTGCAATCTTATGTCACCAAGCTCCTGGACAAGCACTAACCTTTCTGACCTGTGAATCAAGCGTTTTATGTGCCCCGAAAAGTTTGCAGACTGTACAGCTGCTTGTCTGCTTTTCCTGCTCACTCATCTCCCTCGGCCCCACCCCTCTACCATTTTGTCACTGTAATAATGATAATTATTAATATTATATAAATATATATTTTACTTCCTCAAACATTATGAAAATAGTATCTGAGGCTGTGTGCAATTTAGAAAATTGTTCTGTTTGGTTAAAGTGAATATACCACTAAGAATGTATTTTTATATCACTTGCTCAGTGCCAGCGTGGTGAAGCGGTCCATCGTTGGAATCGCCACCACCTGTGCCAATTTCCTTGTATTTAAATAGGGCCGCTGCAGGCACAGCACCCCCAGTACACAGAAATCTCTTCCCTTCAGTGTCCCATTCAAACTTGATTTTGAACGAGGGAAAGGGGATATCTGTACACTGGGGTTGGGGTGAAGAATCTCCCGCCAGTGCATAGAGTGGCACCATTTACATATGAAGAAACAGGTGCAGATGGCAGGAATTGGGCTGCGAATTGAAAAATGGGCCACACCACAGGGATCTCCGTGCCTGCGTAAAAAAAAGAAATCATTAGCTGTAGTGGGACATTTGCTTCAACAAAGGATTGAGGACTTTACATTAAGACAAAATTGTAGTAAATATAATATGGAATGATTGTTGCTTTTTACTTAATTGAAAATACAGTGATACCTTGGTTTGAGCGTGTTTTGGAAGAAGAGTTCAAAGTTTTGCAGAATTGTAACTTGATTTCTTCGGTTTAAGAGCTCCCTGTACTGGGTGGGAGGGAAAGGCGGGGAGGGGCATGGTCTGAAAAGTAGGGTGTACAGACCTGTTTTCTGACCCTGGAAGTCTCCCTCACCTTCCAAATCCTAGCAGATCCACTTGGGCTGGGGATTGCATCAGAGGTCAGGACTGTGGCGGTAATCTCTTCATAGCTGTAACCCCTCTCTAACCCTGGACAGAGAGTGCTGCTATACTGTGCCCACATGTGCCCTTCTCATTCCTCCCTATAGTGTCTGTCAGCCCTTGTGTTTCCTATCCTCTCCATTCCTGCTATAATGTTCCTGCACTTGCACTCAGCTATACACACTGCTGTATAAGAAAGTTTCTGTCACTGTCCTCCTGTGATTCTCACTTCCTGATTGATCCATGCTGAACACACACCCCTTCCCCATTGTTGTCATGTTACCACACAGACCTCTGACAGCAGCCCTGCTTCTCTATTCTAGCCTGTTGTACTACGCTCCTGCATTAGGGGGATCTGCAGCTCCATTCTGTATCTACAAACTTTGCTGTTTTTTAATTCTTATGCACTTACTATGGATATACACCACATGCTGAATGCTATACTGTACAGTGGCATTTCAATGATTCCTTATGGGAAAATCTTTGGTTTAAGAGTGGATTTGGATTACAAGCGCAGTCCCGGGACACATTATGCTTGTAATCCAAGGCACCACTGTAATTGGTTTATATGAAAAAAGGATGTTGATTACTGATTTATTTATTTATAGACCACTGCCATTCCAAGAACATGGGCATCAACAGATCACCTTTCTATCGTGTGGTAAGTACATTACTGTAAATAAAAAAAATGAATACATTATTTTTCGCAATAACTTATATGCTTACAAAACATTAAGTCATAAACATTTTTGTCAACACGATGACAATATTTTGCATGTGTTTTAATGGTGTAAATAAAATCAAGTATGGAAAAATCGCTTTTTAACAAAATATTGTACTTTATTATTGTCGTTTCGTAAGTAAATTCTTAGCATAAGCTGCTGTGTGTAAACATGAGGAAAAGCACTAACTATGGCAATATTCACCAGATCTCTTTTCTGCAGGATCCACCTATAGTTTTTCGTTGTCCCTGAGTAAAGCTTACTCTTTAATGATGGCTCCCATACAAAATAATAGGCCCTGTTATATGTCTCTATACACACCTTAAGAAGCATCAGCATGGGAGGAAGGTCTGAATTGGAAGAAAAAACTTCCTTGGCAAACAAACCCTACCAGCCCACATACTATGGCACCTCCAATCCTACAGTATATTGCAAAATGATTTGTCACACTTTAGCAAATCTTGCTTTAGGCTATGCCCATGCTTAACCCCTTAGTGACCGCCGTGCTGCCTGTTCACGGCGGTCACTAATGGGTTTAATTCCGATGCATACGCCTTTTAACGGCGGACGCATCGGAATAAACTGCCGCCCCCCTGCGGCAGCAGAGCGGGGGATCAGCGGTCAGTGTGACAGTGAGTCTCGCTGCAGATACGGCAAGTGTCTTTGTACCCTTAAAAAAAAATCAAACTCTCATTCTCCCCACCACCAGAGGTGGCGGAGAGCATGGGGCAATGATCAGGGACAAGCCGATGTGGTCCTGGTAAAAAGTGATTAGCAGTATATACTATATACTTGTTCCAAATGCACTTTTTATCCCCTGTCACCATAAATCATTGGTGACGGGATAACAAGTCAAGTGCCCTGGATTACCTGTAACCACCCCGGATTACCTGTATTCACCCGGCATTACCTGTAACTGCTCAGATTACCCGTAACCACCCCAGATTGCCACAGACTGCCCGTAACCCTGCCCGTCAGCCCCCCCCCCCCCCGATTGTCCATCCCCACCCCAGATATCCAGTAAACACCCCTACATTGTCTGTAACCACCCCAGATTGCCACAGACTGCGCATAACCACTACAGATTGCCCCAGATTGCCTGTAACCGCCCCTGATTGCCTGTCACTCCTCCCCTAGATTGCCTGTCACTCCTCCCCCAGATTGCCTGTCACTCCTCCCCCAGATTGCCTGTCACCTCCTGTAATCTCATTTTAAACATTTTTTTAGCAACTGCGCTATTCTAATAACCGATACTAGCTGCGGTTTTGATCCTGCAAAATGACGCACCTTTCCTTCTGAGCCCTGCTGTGTGCCCATACAGTGGTTTATGCCCACATATGGGGTACCGTTGTACTCAGGAGAACCTGCTTTACAAATTTTGCAGTGCGTTTTCTCTCCTGTTCCTCGTGAAATTGAGAAATTTTAAATTAAACAAACATATCATTGGAAAAATTATTTTTCTTCATTTGTACTTTCTAATTTTGAATCCTTTCCTTTAATACCTGTGGGGTCAAAATGCTCACTGCACCCCAAGATGACTTCTTTGAGGGGTACACTTTCCAAAATTGGGTGACTTTTGGGGGGGTTTTTTTTTTTGCGGACACTACAGGGGCTCTGCAATTGCACCTGGCGCTCAGAAACTTCTTCAGAAAAATCTGCACTGAAAATGCTAATTGGCGCTCCCTTCCTTCTGAGGCCTGCTGTGTGCCCATACAGTAGTTTATGCCCACATATGGGGTACCGTTGTACTCAGGAGAACCTGCTTTACAAATTTTGCAGTGCGTTTTCTCTCCTGTTCCTCGTGAAATTGAGAAATTTCAAATTAAACAAACATTATTGGAAAAATTATTTTTCTTCATTTGTACTTTCTAATTTTGAATCCTTTCCTTTAATACCTGTGGGGTCAAAATGCTCACTGCACCCCAAGATGACTTCTTTGAGGGGTACACTTTCCAAAATTGGGTGACTTTTGGGGGGTTTTTCTTTTGCGGACACTACAGGGGCTCTGCAATTGCACCTGGCGCTCAGAAACTTCTTCAGAAAAATCTGCACTGAAAATGCTAATTGGCGCTCCCTTCCTTCTGAGGCCCGCTGTGTGCCCATACAGTAGTTTATGCCCACATATGGGGTACCGTTGTACTCAGGAGAACCTGCGTTACAGATTTTGGGGTGCCCTTTCTCTCTTGTTCCTTGTGAAATTGAGAAATTTCAAACTAAACATATTATTGGAAAAATTCTAGTTTTTCATTTTTACTGTCTAATTTTGAATACTTTCCTCTAATACCTGTGGGGTCAAAATGCTCACCACACACCAAGATGTATTCTTTGAGGGGTTAACTTTCCAAAATGGGGTGACTTTTGGGGGGAGGGGGTTCACTTCGCTGGCACTACGGGGGCACTGCAAACGCACCTGGCACCTGAAAACTTGTACAGCAAAATCTGCACTGAAAATGCTAATTGGCACTCCTTTCATTCTGAGCCCCGCTGTGTGCCCATACAGTGGTTTATGCCCACATATGGGGTACCATTGTACTCGGGAGAACCTGCAGGGTGCTTTTTCTCTCCTGTTGCTTGTAAAAATGAAATACTTTAATCTGAAAGAACATATTATTTGAAAATTTCTATTTTCCATTTTTTTCCGGTCTAATTAAGAATACTTTCCTCCAGCCCCTGTAGGGTCAAAATGCCATTATACCCCTAGATTAATTCCTTAGGGTGCGTTGTTTCCAAAATGGGGTCACCAATTAAAAAAAGAACTGGTCCCTAAAAAAAATCAGTTTTGGAAATTTCATGTAAATTTGATAATTTGCTGATACATTTCTAAGCCCCGTAACATCCTAAAAAAGTAAAATATATTTACAAAAAGAAGCCAGAATTAAGAGTAAATATTGGTAATGTCACCTAGTAACTAATGTGATACGACTTTTTTTTTTTTTTTTTTTAGAAGCAGAGAATTGTAGTTTGTAAAGTGCAAATTTTTCATGATATTTTTATGTTTTTCACAAAAAACACAAGATAGTTACCAAATTTTGCCACTAACACAAAGTACCATATGTTACAAATAAAACAGCACAGATCACAGCAGTGCAGGAGCATGACCTGCCCGTCGGTGCTGGCCCCCGATCGCCCGTGATTGGCCGGCAACCACCAGCCGGCCAATCACGGGCGATCTATACCACTACTCCCATCATCACCACCTCTGCTAGCTGAGAATCAGCAGCAGGGAAGATGATGATGGGGGTGGTGAGTCCTGTGCCCGATGCCGTCCTGGAGTGTGCCGGGCGCCAGGTGCCTTCTCCCCCCATGTGTCCTCCTCCTCCGGCCCCCCCTTTTGAGTCCTCCGTTGCAGGGAGGCAGCTAGCAGGTCCTTGCTGCTAGCTGCCTCCCTGTTCTGCAACCTCCTCCCCCCCAGTGCCGGATCGCGTTCTCTCCCTCCCCCTTCGGGTGCCGGGAGCCCCGTCCTCCTCCCCACCCCCTATGTTGCGTCCTCCTCCCCACCCCACTCCTCTCCCTGGTGGTGCTGCTTCCTCCTCCTGCCTTCCTGCAGCCGCCGCCACCCGACCCTCCTGTGTCCTGCCACCCATCCCCTGTGTTCTGCCACCCATCCCCTGCGTCCTGCCACTCACCCCATCTGTCCTGCCACCCATCCTGCATTCTGCCACTCTCCCTCCATCCTGCCACCCACCCCTCCTGCCACCCTCCCTCCGTCCTGCCACCCCTCCTGCGTCCTGCCACCCTCCCGCCACCCACCCCTCCTGCGTCCTGCCACCCTCTGTCCTGCCACTCACCCCCTCTGTCCTGCCACTCGCGTCCTGCCACCTACCCCCCCTGCGTCCTGCCACCCACCCCTCCTGTGTCCTGCCACCCTCCCTCCATCCTGCCACCCACCGCTCCTGCGTCCTGCCCCCCTCCCTCCATCCTGCCACCCACCCCTCCTGCGTCCTGCCACCCTCCTGCGTCCTGCCACCCTCCTGCGTCCTGCCACCCTCCTGCGTCCTGCCACCCTCCTGCGTCCTGCCAGCCCGCTCCGTCCTGCCAGCCCCCCTCAGTCCTGCCAGCCCCCGCCTCCGTCCTGCCAGCCCCCCCCTCCGTCCTGCCAGCCCCCCCTCAGTCCTGCCACCCCCCTCCGTCCTGCCAGCCCACCCCCCTCCATCCTTCCAGCCCCTCTCTCCTCCCACCCTCTCCTCTTACCCTCTCCCCTCCGTCCTGCCGCCCCTCTCCCCTCCCCTGCCACCCTCTCCACTGCCACCCTCCCCTCTTACCCTCTCTCCCCTGCCACCCTCTCCTAACCTCTCTGCTCTCCCCTCCATCCTGCCGCTCCCCTCCCCTGCCACCCTCTCCTCTTACCCTCTACGCTGCCACCCTCCCCTCTTACCCTCTCTCCCTTGCCGCCCTCTCCTCCTACCCTCTCTGCTCTCCCCTCCGTCCTGCTGCCCCTCTCCCCTCCCCTGCCACCCTCTCCTCTTACCCTCTCCGCTGCCACCCTCCCCTCTTAAAAAACACATGAATAAAATGTAAAAACAGTACATAAATCACTAACACTTACACGTGTAAAAGCATAACACTTACACACCCCTCTAAGGATGCCTTTACACACACCGGATCCGCAGGGGATTTCATGCTGCGGATTCGCAGCGAAATCCGCTGTGGATCCAGCGCCAGTGCATCCCTATGAGAATACATACACGCAGCAGGAATGACATCCCCTTGCGTGTATGTAAGTTAACCCCCTGCTGGCTGGAGCATACATCACCTCCTCCCCGCTCTGGTTTGCTTCGGGGGTTCTCAGCAGGACATCCCGCTCAGCCAAATCAGTGGCTGCGGCGGGGCAGCTCACTGATTGGCTGCGCGGGATGAGCAGACGCCGGGAGCCCCAAAGCAAGTCTGAGCGGGGAGGAGGCAAAGTATGCTCCGGCCAGCGGGCGTTAACTTACGTATAGGCAGAGGGATGTCAATTATAGGGATGCACTGACGCTGGATTCCCAGTGTGCGGACCCGGTGTGTGTGAAGGCATCCTAAAGAGAAAAAAAAAAATGGCCCACAGGTTGTTCTCGGCTGAAGAGGCATTCGCCTGGATTGCCTCCGATACTGAGACAACCAGTGAGGGAGAAGAGGAAGATTCCTCGTTCCCTCTTCCTTCCTCATCGTCATCACCATTTAGTGATGACAAGCCCCCAAGGCGCTGCCCCAGGACTAGGCCCTAGGAAGCCCCACAAGCCCCCTCAAGTGACCCCACCCCGTACGAACCACAGATTCCTGAGTTTGGTGGGGTCACTTGTGGGGGGTTTCCTCTGTTTTGGCAGCACGGGGGCTCTGAGAGCCCTTCGTCCTCCATTCTGGCCAAATCCAGCTTCCAAAATCCAAATTACGCTCCTTCCCTTTGGAGACTTTCCGTGCGGTTACTTTGCACTTTGTGTCCCCATGTGGGGTACTCTTGTAATCGGGGGAAATTGCGCTAATTAATTAGGCGTTTTCTTTTAACCCCTTGTGAACATGAAAAATTCAAAGTTACACCAACATTTTAGTGTAAAAAAATTAAATTTTTCATTTTCACAGCACATTGTTCCACATTTGTGCCTGTCACCAGTGGGGTCCATATTCTCACTATACCCCTTGTTACATTACTTGAGGGGTGTAGTTTCCATAATTGGGTCACTTGTGGGGGGTTTCCAATGTTTTGGCAGCACGGGCACTCTGCGAACCCGACATGGCCTTCATCCTCCATTCCAGCCTCTAAATGGCGCTCTGTCCCTTTGGTGGCTTGCCCTGTGCCCATATGGCACATTATGTACACATATGGGGTAATTTTGTACTCAGGGGAAATTACCCTACACGTTTTGTGTTTATTTTCTCTTTAACCCCTTGTGGAAATGAAAAAAATCAAGGCTAGACTAACATTTAGTGCAAAATTTTTTTTACATTTTTACACTAAATCATTGATCTAGTCTTTATATTTTCATTTTAACATGGGGTTAAAAGATAAAAAAACACAAAATGTGTAGAACACTTTCCCCTGAGTATGGAAATTCCCCACTTGTGGACATAAAGCGCCATGCAGGTGCAGGGTAAGCCTCCAAAGGGAAGGAGCACCATTTGGCTAGAATGGATGATGAATGCCATATCGCATTTACAAAGGCCCTGTGTTGCCAAGACATTGAAAACCCCCCAGAAGTGACCCCATTCTGGAAACTACACCCCTCAAGGAATCTAATAAGCGGTGCAGTGAGGATATGGACTCCTCGATGACGGGCACATTTGTGCTGTGAAAATGAAAAAACGAAATTTTTCACTTTCACGTCACATTGTTCCACATTTGTACCAGTCACCAGTGGGGTCCATATGCTCACTGCACCCCTTGTTAGGTTCCTTGAGGGGTTTAGTTTCCAGAATGGGGTCACTTGTGGGGGGTTTCCAGTGTTTTGGCAGCACGAGGGCCCTTGAAATCCATTCCAGTGAAATTTAGCTTTCAAAGGCCAATTGGCGCTCCTTTGCTTTGGAGGCTCGTCCTGCGCCCGCTTGGCACTTTATGTCCGCATGTGGGGTATTTCCATACTCGGAAGAAACTGCGCTACATGTTTTGTTTTTTGGTTTTTCCTTCTATCCCTTTGTGGAAATAAAAGTTTGAAGGCTAGAACAACATTTCAGTATAAAAAATTAATTAACAATACGCCACATTGTTCTGAAAATCTGTGAAGCACCTGTGGGGTCCAAATGCTCACTGCACCCCTTGTTATATTCCTCGACGGGTGTAGTTTTCTAAATGATGTCCCTTTAGGGGTGTTTTTTATGTTTTGGCACCCCAGAGCCTCTGCCAACCTAAAGTGGTACAGTCAAAAATGACCAAGTATAACGGAGGCGTTGAAATTCACTAGGCACTCCCTTATATCTGAGGCTTGTGGTTGCGTCAAATAGCGCATTAGGGCCACATATGGGGTATTTCCATGAACTGCAGAAACGGGGCAATCAATATTGGGGTGCATTTCTCTGGTAATAGGTTTATAATTATGAAAGATATTGGATTACAATGTGACTCCCCTAAAGGGTTAGAAAAACTTTCTGGATGTGCTTTTGCAGAGTGTGGGGGGTGCAGTTTCTGAAACGGGGTGCTTTGTGGGGCTTTCTAACACACAGTCCCCTCAAATACACTTTAAGGCTGGGTTCACACTACGTATATTTGAGGCTGTATAGCAACCAAAACCAGGAGTGGATTAAAAACACAGAAAGGCTCTGTTCACATAATGTTGTAATTGAGTGGATGGCCGTCATTTAATGGCAAATATTTGCTGTTATTTTAAAACAATGGCTGTTATATTGAAATAATGGCGGTTATTTACTGTTATATGGCGGCCATCCACTCAATTTCAACATTGTGTGAACAGATCCTTTCTGTGTTTTCAATCCACTCCAGGTTTTGGTTGCTATGAGGACCTGACTTGCGGACCTAATACTGCCTGAAATGTACGTAGTGTGAACATAGCCTTAACCTGAACAGGTCCCTAAAAATATCTGATTTTGAAATTTAACTGAAAATTTGAAAATTTGCTGCTAATGTTTTTAGCTTTCTATTGTCTAAAAAAAAAAATAAAAGAAAGTTTAATAAATGCCGCCAACATAAAGTAGACATGTTGCTAATGCTATTTAATATATAATTTATCTGTCATAACCATTTTCTGTATAAGCAGAAAAGTTTCAAAGTTGGAAAAATGCATTTTTTCACAATTTTTCACGTTATTTTGGATTTTTTCATAAAGATTCGTTATAAGTATCGACTCCAATTTACCAGAAATGTAAAGTACAATATGTCACGAGAAAACAATCTCAGAATCAGCCAGATAGGTAAAAGCATTCCCAAGTTAGTAATGAATAAAGTGACACAGGTCATATTCATAAAATTTGCCTCAGTCCTTAAGGCCATATCAGGCCCGGTCCTTAAGGGGTTAAAAGGAGAAGTCCGGTACAAATTTTTATTAAAGTTTTGTATTGCCCCCCAGAAGTTATACAAATCACCATTATACACTTATTACGGGAAATGCACATAAAGTGCTTTTTTCCCAGCACTTACTACTGCTTCATTTCCTGGATAAAATGGTGATGTCATGACCCAGCTCCCAGAGCTGTGCGGGCTATTGCTGCTGGAGAGGATGATGGCAGTGGGATGCTCAATGTCCCTCCAGTGCCCTGTGTCCCCCTGCCATCCTCCTCCAGCAGCCACAGCCTGCACAGGCCTGTGTGTCGGGTTGTGACATCATCACATCGTCATGCGTCCGCAAGAGGTGTTTAGAGTGTGGCCGGACGGCGACCCCGCTCTGAACCGCCGCGATCCCGTGTGCCGTGTGTAGCCCGGGACCGCGACTATTAGCGGGCACGTTCCGATCGCCGTGCCCGCTAATCAGGTAATCAGATGCAGCTGTTAAAGTTGACAGATGCATCAGATTACCTTCTGCAGCACTTCCCTGGTGTCTAGTGGCAGAGATCTCAGTGTCTGGTGCCGGCCAGGGTCTCCGCCGAGATGGCGCTGATCCCGGCTCGGCACTCGTTTGTTTGGTATCGCCTCGCAAAAAAATCCCAAAGTGCAAAATTGCGCATTTTTGGGCGCCTCAAATACAGAAAAAATGTAGTAAAAAGTGATCAAAAAGTTGTATATGCGCAATCAAGGTACCGATAGATAGTAAACATCATGGCGCAAAAAATTACACCTCACACAGCCCCATATACCAAAGCATAAAAGCGCTATAAGTATGGGAATTGAGTGATTTTAAGGAACATATATTTGTTAACAATTGTTTGAATTTTTTACAAGCCATCAGATAAAAGAAAAGTTATACATGTTATATAAAAACGAAAATTGGCTCCGTCCTTAAGAGTTTAAAGGAGAAGTTGGGGCAAAAGCATTTTTTTAACATGTTATTAGTTAGGGAAAGTTAGACAAATTCCTAATATACATTAATTATGGGAAATGCACATTTACTGCTATTTCCCTTAATTTAGTAGATCACGGAGACGTCAAAATCTCAAAAATACCGTGACGTCACAAACCAGGGTGTAATTCCTATGGAGTGTCCAGCAGGGGGCGCATAATATATAGAAGTCAATGAGTACCATTGACTTCTATATATAGTGAGCCCCTGCTAGACACTCATACTATGAGCAGATGATGGGGAAGTAGTACCAGGACTATCCCCATCACCGTCGTCCCTGCTCGTCCGGTCCACTGCTGTAATTGAGGTTCCGGTCTTAGGCCTACTTCCCCCCCCTGAGACCGGGGCCTCAATTACATCAGCGGACCTGCCGGACGAGCAGGGGCGGCGACAGGGGTCCGGGCTGGTCCGCCACTGTAATTGAGGCCCCGGTCTCAGGGGTGAAGTAGGCTTGAGACCGGGGCCTACTACCTCCCTTAAACCGGGACCTCAATTACAGCAGTGGACCCGCCAGAAGAGCAGGGGCGGCGGTGATGGGGATATCCCTGGTACTACTGCCCCATCATCTGCTCATAGTATGAGCAGATGATGGGGAAGTAGTACCAGGGCATATGTGGCAGCGGGGGGGGGGGGGGCGGATTGGGTATGGCCCTGGTACTACTCCCTCATCATCTATCTGCTCATACTATGAGCAGATAGATGATGGGGGAGTGTTACAGTGTGCAGACTCACCTGTTCCATAGACAGCTATTGATTTCAATGGAGTGTCCAGCAGGGGCGCACTATATATAGAAGTCCCCTGTTGGACATTTGAATTATATTGGAATTACACCCTGTTTCGTGACGTCAAGGTATTTCTGAGATTTTAAAGTCTCTGTGATCTACTAAATTAAGGGAAATAGCAGTTAATGTGCATTTCCCATAATTAATGTATATTAGGAATTTGTCTAACTTTCCCTAACTAATAAAATATTTAAAAATGCTTTTGCCCAAACTTCTCCTTTAACCCCTTAGTAACCAACGATACGGCTTTTTACCACGGTCACTAAGGGGCCTTATTCTGCTGCCATCAGCTTTTTACGGCGATGGCAGAGAATAAGATAGCGGGGCCGGAAAGGCCCCCACCCCATCCCCTCATCTACCGGAGGTAGCTAAGGGGTTGGGGCAATGTCTGGGGTCCCGATCGCCGCTATTAACGTTATAGCGATGGCCGCCGGTAACTGGCATTGCCGGAGCCGCCGCCGCCTTTCATCTCCCCCCACCGTGAATCCACAGCGGGGGGAGATGAAATAAGTATCCATCAGACCTCAGATTAGCCCCACCATCACTGTGAACAGACATAGTCTGTTCGCAGTGATGGAAAATAAAAAATGAATGAAAGCCCCATGCTCTCCGCCACTGGAGATCATGGGGCAGTGATCAAGGACCCCCCTGTTGGGTCCCGGTACAAGCAATCAGCGGTATATACTATATATCGCTGATCGCTTGTACCATGTGCTCCCAGCACTTTTTATCCCCTGTCACCATGAATAATTAGTGTGGGGCAGTGATCGGGGACCCCCCTGTACAAGCGATCAGCGGTATATACTATATACCGCTGATCGCTTGTGCCATGTGGAGCCCGGCACTTTTTATCCCCGGTCACCATAAATGATTGGTGACAGGGGATAAAAATGAAGAGTCAGTCCCCCCCAAGTCGACCCCCACCCCCCCCTGCCCCATATAGTCACCGGATCCAGGGAGGTCCTTCCTCCTCGGCGTCCAGGCTGGTTATCAAGTGCGCATGCACTCCATAACCAGCCAACTCTGAAAATTTAAGGTGACAGAGACCAATTTGGTCTCTGTCACTGATCTATGATTACTGTGATAGAAAATATCACAGTAATCATAGTAATACAGTGAAAATGAATGTGTAAAAGTACAAAAAGTGAAAAACATACAAAAAAATAAAACACACTTTATTATAGTAATAATTGCAGTTTACTCCCAAATTACCCCTAACCACCCCAGGTTGCCCGTAACCACCCCAGGTTGCCCGTAACCACCCCAGGTTGCCCGTAATCACGCCAGATTACATGTAACCACCAGACGTTGACCGTAACCACCCTAAATTGCCAGTGACCCCCTCAGGTTGCCCGTAATCACCCCAGATTACATGCAACCCACAGATTGCATGCAACCACTGCACGTCGCCTCTAACCACCCCAAATTGCCAATGACCCCCTCCAGATTACCGTAACCACGCCAGATTACATGTACCCACCCTAGATTACCTATAAGCACTTCAGTTTATCCGTAACCACCCCATGTTGTCCGTAACCACCCCATGTTGTCCGTAACCACCCCATGTTGTCCGTAACCACCCCATGTTGCCCGTAACCACCCCATGTTGCCCGTAACCACCCCATGTTGCCCGTAACCACCCCATGTTGCCCGTTACCACCCCTTGTTGCCCGTAACCACCCCACGTTTCCCGTAACCACAGCAGGTTGCCTGTAACCACCCTAGATTGTCTGTAACCAGAAAAGTTGGTCCGTATCCACCCCTGGTTGCTCATAACCACCCCACGTTGCCCATAACCACCCCACGTTTCCCGTAACCCTAGCAGGTTGCCTGTAACCACCCTAGGTTGTCTGTAACCACAGCAGGTTGTCCGTATCCACCCCATGTTGCCTGTAACCACCCCACTTTGCCAGTAATAACCCCACCTTGTCTGTAACCACCCCAGGTTGCCGTAACCACAGCAGGTTGACAGTGACCACCCCAGGTTTCCCGTAACCACCCCACATTACCAGTAATCTAATTTTTTTTATTTTATTTTAGTAACGTCGCTATTCTAATAACTATTACTAGCTGCGGTTTTGCTCCAGCAAATTGGCGCTCCCTTCCTTCTGAGCCCTGCTGTGTGCCCATACAGTGGTTTATGCCCACATATGGGGTACCGTTCTACTCAGGAGAACCTGCGTTACAGATTCTGGGGTACATTTTTTTTTCCTTTTCCTTGTGAAATTTAGAAATTTCAAACTAAACCAACATATTATTGGAAAAATTCGAGTTTTTCATTTTTACGGTCTAGTTTTGAATACTTTCCTCTAAAACCTGTGGGGTCAAAATGCTCACCACACCCCAAAATGAATTCTTTGAGGGGTTCACTTTCCAAAATGGGGTGACTTATGGCGAGATTTTACTCTGCTGACGCTACAGGGGCTCTGCAAACGCACCTGGCGCTCAGAAACTTCAGCAAAATCTGCATTGGAAAAGCAAATTGGCGCTCCTTCTCTTCTGAGCCTCGCTCTGTGCCCATACAGTGGTTTATGCCCACATATGGGGTACCTTTTTACTCAGGAGAACCTGCGTTACAAATTTTGGGGTGCTTTTTCTCTCATGTTCCTTTTGAAAATGAGAAACTTTAATCTAAACAAATATATTATTGGAAAATTTTAATTTTCCATTTTTTTTACGGCCTAATGGTGAATACTTTCCTCCAGCCCCTGTAGGGTTAAAATGCTCATTATACCCCAAGATGAATTCTTTAAGGTGTCTAGTTTCCAAAATGGGGTCACTTATGGGGGTTTTTAGGATACAAGCCTTTTAAATTCATTTAAAAAAAGAACTGGTCCTGAACTGAACACCCTAAAAAAGTAAAATATGTTTACCAAATTATGCCAGAATAAAGAGGACTTATTGGTAATGTGACTTAGTAACTAATTTATGTGCTACGATTTTTTTTTTTTTTTTTTAGAAGCAGAGAATTTCAAAGTTCATAAAATGCAATTTTTTTTTTCATGATATTTTGATGTTTTTCACAAAAAACACACAAAGTAGTGACCAAATTGTGCCACTAACATAAAGTGTCATATGTGCCAAAAAAAATAATCTCAGAATCAGCATACGTTAAAGCATCACTGAGCTGTAAGCGCTTAAAGTGAGACAGGTCAGATTTTGAAAAATGAGCCTGGTCATTAAGGCCCAAACTAGCTGCAGCACGAAGGAGTTAAGTCTTGATGCAGTAGTAAGTGCAGGGAAAAAATCACTTAATAAGCATTTGCCGTAATAAGTGTATATTGGTGATTTGTATAACTTTTGGGGGGCAATACAAAACTTTAGAATAAAATTTCACCGGACTTTACGTTTTTTTTTTTTTTTTTTTTTTTTAACTCAAAACAACCATTTTAATGACAAATTATTAAATTGGCGTTCTTTCTGAAGGAAAAAAACAGGTATTCTAGCGCCTCCTTTTAAAATTTTGCTTTAAGGCGTTCAGAGAATACACATTACTGTGATGCCGACGCATTTCAAAACAAACATTTCAGATGGAATTGGTTATATGTGATGTTTACTTTAGCTACTACCTGGCATACATTTTTAAGCGTTATTCTAGAATTATAAGTGTCAAGTCTCCTAATAAATGTGGTACAATTCATGACGTTGTTCTTGTGAAATGCCAGTCTGAATAGATTCACCCTTTATCCAGAGCTTTCCACCTTTGCCATTAAAAACCATGCTGTGTAAACGCTGCCTCTTACTGCAGTTTTGAATCAAAATCGGGTTTGAATCATAATAAACTACATGTTATAAAGAACCAATACTTTATTTCTCTTGAAACATGAGTAGAAGTAGCATGTGTTCTTTTGGCTGTGTTCACTCACAGTGTTTTTGTTGCATTTTTTGCAAAATTAGAGCAAAAATGACATTATTTTACTGCAAACGCGATTTGCTGTAAAATAGGGTAAAAATAGCTGTTACAAAGCCATGTGTGAACGCAGCCATATATAATCTAATTAATTATTATATGCACGTGGCCAGAGGCCGCACTCTCCCCACCAGTGCTGCAGCGTACAAGTGTTGTCTCCTGTGTGGCTTGCAGAGTATGAAGAGAGATAAAGAACACCGAGCAGGACATCGCTGCAGCCTGCCTGTATTTATGGTCAAAAGGTCTTTCCTGACTGTAAAAGTAGCCATGGGCATTTGCAGGAGGCCTTTTGCTCCCATACACTTTTCCTAAACGTTTAGTGGACCATGTTGACCTTACATGCTGGTCGTCAATGGAAGGAAGATGGGCCTCTCCCTTCCAACCACCAACAGATGATGCTTGTGGCTATAGGGGTCAGGTGTGATGGAAAATCATCGCCCAAGCAGTCCCATCCCCATGGAGAACACAGGGGCGTTTGTTTTACACAAGAATGATAGGGGCAAACAATCTCAGAGCTCTTTCTTAAGCTGTCCTCATACTATTTTTAATATGGCAGTAACATGCACTTTTTGTTTTGATTGGTGAAGTTATTGAGATAGCACATGCTAAAAACGTACTGTGGGAACACTGATTAAAGCCACAAATACATGATTTGGTGCAATGGAACTCAAGTGGCCTGTCCATCACCCCATCCTTTAGAATATCTCTGAGATTAATTGGAATGTGGATTGTGTGCCAGACCTTTTCAAACATCAGTGTTTGATCTTGCAAATGCATTTTTGGCTGGTTGAGCACACACAATGTAGAAGCAGGGCCGTTACAGAAGAGTGGTGGTGGCTAGTTTGTGTGAAAGGGGCTCTGTATTAACATCTATAGTTTAAAATGAGGTGTCCTGCCAGCTGATATAAGTGTTCTAGTCAGATGTCTACATACACTTGGCCATACCGTGTGCACAAAATGTATAAGAATGTAATAAAACATTGATGACTTAGGACTACTTAAAGGATTTAGTTTGTGTTCTACATTTGTTTTTAAATTAATGTAGGTGTAAAGAATTAATCTTGGCGACTTCAAGAGCTTTATTTGACTTGATTGATGAAGACACACAACAGGTTTGTGTTTATTTATGGTATATTTGTGTGTTTTTTTTTTCTTTGCCTCTATGGGTTTTCTACTCGGGCAACTGAATTAAAAAGGCTCAAGCAAAATGGCAGTTCCTATAACAATGTACAAAAAATAGCAAGAAAATAGAAGCATATCAGAAAAAAGAACATGTATCAGTACCTAGCTCTAATCAGTAAAAGAAAATCTTGGGAATAATTCCTTTATTCTATTTTGATTCCATTACTTTAGTCACCAGCACACAGAATTGTTACTTTATGAGAATTGCATGTATTTCCTGAGAAAAAAAGTCAGGTCAGAATTAGTGTCATGTCCTTTTTAACAATCCCAGTATTATTGGGAATGACACCTCTCAAAAAATGTCACCTTTTTTTCTTGTAGATTTTCAGTGTAAGTCTTAACGTGTTACTGTCCTTATAACTTTCAAAATCTAAATCCACAGTAGATGTGATATAAAACAAGTCTGTAATGTACGTTCATTATTTATTTTGTAGTTATCATGGAAAAAACAGCATTTTCTGTGTTTAGACTCTTCTCGACCCCCCCCCCCCCCCCCCCCCCCCCCCCCCCCCCCCAAAAAAAAAAAAAGTCCAAACATGTTTCCCAGGTGATCTGTGTGCTCACATATAAGGGCAGTCATGTGACTGAGTGACAGTGAGCCCTGACACTCTGCACTGGTCGGTACTTCTTATATACATCTTACAACATACAAATATATAACTGATTTCTTACCCTACCCACTCTTGACACCGAAAGAAGGGGAGAGAGGGACAAAAAAAAACAAACAAACAAAAAACACAACCCCTTTGTCCTTAACCACCTTCCAAAGTTAAAGTCAACCGGGGACCCCAAGTATTCTGATTTTTGCTTTTTCTGGTAATGGATTTCTTCATAAACCTGTTTTTTCCTGATTGCATTTAACCAGTGTTTCTTATTAAATGAATTTGGATTTATCCAGTTTTGAAGGATCAATAACCTATAAATACCAGTTTTGTCATTGAAGGGGTACTCCGGCAGTGATAAAAAAAAACGGAAAAAAAAACCCAATCAATCATAAACATAGTTTTAAGAGAAACAGTTTGCTGATCTCAGGGAGACCAGCCAAACAACAACAGATATCCCTCTGGGAAGGACCCAGCCAAGGGGTGGCTCCTGTAAGGAAACCATCAAAGCCACCATATTAAGTGGCCCTATAAGTCAATGTAATGACAAGGGAAAAACCAAGGCCAGGTAACCATCCACATACAGCTGTTTTAGGGTGTTGCCCCTCATCAGTGTGGAGCAGGATTCTGGCTAGGTGTGAGCAATGCCTAGTAGAGCCATAAGAGAAACAGATCGCTGATCTTAGGGGGCAATGCACCTAGGACTTCACTGCATTGAACGCTTTCACTAGCAGCCAACAGTGTTGTAGTTTAGCTGGTCTCCCTGAGATCAGCGATCTGTTTTTTTTATGGCTCTACTAGGCATTGCTCCACCTAGCCAGAATCCTGCTCCACACTGATGAGGGGCAACACCCGAAACAACTGTATGTGGATAGTTACCTGGCCTTGGTTTTTCCCTTGTCATTAAATTGACTTATAGGGCCACTTAATATGGTGGTTTTGGTGGTTTCCTTACAGGAGCTACACCGTGGCTGGGTCCTTCCCAGAGGGATATCTGGCTAGTCCTGTGTGTTGAGACTCTTTGATGAGGCTCCACGGCCTCTTCTTTTGCATAAACATAGACTCCCGAGGGGTGGTAAATGTAAAAACTATCTCTATTCACCTTCCTGCTGTTTTCAGGTCCCTGAAACTCCAGCTGGTGTAATCATTTTTCCTTTTTTTTCCTGGTTTGGGCTTTCCCATGATGCACTTTGTCTCCTGTGATGTCTAACTGACTCTGTAAAACTGTTAAATTGGCTTACATCTTGTTCAGCCAATCAGAGCTGAGCAACCTGTGTCGTCTGACAAAAGAGGCTGGCTTAACGGCTTAGACCCTCCTCCCTCTTGATGTCATTGTCACAAAATGGCTGCCACAGAGCAGCTTGGGGCAACAGTCATTAGGTAAGAATAAGTTTACTTAACTTCCTGGTGGGAGATTTAGGGGGAAAAGATTGGGAAAGGGGGCAAATAGGTGATTGAAGCATATTACAAAGTTATATAACTTTGTAATGTGTTTCAATTACTGGGGAAAAGCTTTTCGCTAGAGTACCCCTTTAACGGTAAGTTGCAAAAGTGCACCCCAATATCAAAGTGAGAGCATTATATGGTATTACCATTCCTTTTTCCTTGCCCATATGCTCCACAACCTCTTTCCAAAATTTCTGTACTTTATTACACCTCCAAAGCATGTAAATGTAGTTTGCTCCTTGCCCTCCACATCTTGAGCACGTGCCCCCCTGCCTTCGTCCCATTTTCTATAAAATACTTGGAGGAAAGTGCAACCTGTTAACAATGTTTAGTTGAATGATTTGGTGACTCCTATTAATTGAAGCTTCCCCCCCACTCTCTAACGCACTACACCGTGCTTCATATTAGGGCTGGGCGGTATACCGCAAAAATACCGATACAGTCACTGGCGTCGGTTAACCGACCTCAACTCTGCCAGGACGGTATCTGCGGTATTCCCCCCCCCCCCCCCACCCGGCGGCCGCGTGCTCTGGTGCAGGGAGAGAGAGGGGTCCCGCGTGGAGAGGTGAAGGCTGGAAAGCTGATGATCCGATTCACCTCCTGATCCCAGCCAGGACGCACATATACTGCTGCAGGGGAAGGGATGGAAGATCCTGCTGTGACAGGCTGCACACAGACAGCAGGGCCCCCTCCAGTGAGTGCTTTGTGCTGCTGCTGCCGGGGGCTCACTTCTAGCTTCTCTGGAAGCTGCACGGTGAGCCCTGCCCCCCCTCTCCCGCATATACAGTTGGGGTCAGGTATCGGTCGGCAACACCATGCTTCACTGGCCACTGCACTCTGTACCGCACAGGAATTCTCGGAGCCCCATTATGTTTTGTCAGTGCTGGAAGCGGCCATGTGTGACGCTCAGTCCGGAACACAGATATATGTGCTACATCACTGCGTGACAGGGGCCGAGGATTCCTGTGCGGGAGAGAGAGAGCGGTGCCCGGGGGAACATGGAGGTGCCGACCTATACCTGACCCCCTGCAGCCACTGAGTGACTGGGGATGGATGGATGGATAGATAGAAGATAGATAGATGATATGATATAGATAGATGATATAGATAGATAGAATATCTATCTATCTCCTATCTATCTATCTCCTATCTATCTCCTATCTATGTATCTCCTATCTATCTATCTATCTATCTATCTCCTATCTATCTATCATGTATCTATATCATCTATCTATCTCCTCTCTCTATCTCCTATCTATCTGTCTATACATACATACACGCGCACACACACACACACACACACACACACACACACATATATGTGTGTGTGTATGTATAGACAGATAGGAGATAGATAGATAGATGATATAGATACATAGGAGATAGATGATATACGAAGATAGGAGATAGATAGATAGATAGGAGATAGATGATATAGATACACTCTGATGGTAATACAAACGTGAATTTATTACATATAACAATGTGCAGCAAACTTTACAAGTAATATACGATGTTTCGCCGTTTCCTACGCCATTTTCAAGTGGCACTCTCATCCCACCCCATCTTCATGTATTTAATCTTTTTTTTTCAACCAACACAAGACTAAAAAGCTGCCCTCAGGAGACCGGACCTAGATTTCTGGTATAGGTTTCTTTTACAGCATGATAACAAAAAAAAATGAATGTATCTTACAAACTTGCTTTATTTCACATCTACTGTTGATTTATATTTTTTAAAATTATAATGACAGGGACACTAACAAGTAAATCTAGTTGGCAGATCTTGGGTGCATGTGATCCCTTATTGACATAATGTTAGCTTTTAAAGAAATATATTTTTCCAGTGTTTTCCTTTGTGTGGCTGTATGAAGCAGCTCTATTCTTTCCTATGGAACAACAGAAACAGCCAAGTTTGCCGTACTCTGCTCTTTCCGTCGCTGCATAGTAATGAAAAGAGCAGCGGGTCGTGTGCCGACCTGGGGCTCTATTCATAACAGATCCGACGGGGTCCGCTATGGAGATCGCCGTGGGGATCAGGGATCAGACCCCTGAAATCTCCTACTTTTCCCCTATCCTGTAAATAAATACATTTTGTGTCACTGCATTCTAGGAGTCATAGGTGTTGTCCGGGATAAATACTTAATCAACCATGCTGAGGTGGACATGATTAATGTATACTTGCTGCTCCTCCTCTGCCAAACTGCTGGTTCCTGGGCCACCCGCTCTGTGCTGCTGTCAGTGTTTTGAGAACTCCGCTGACGTGCTGTTCCCATAGGTAGTGGCCACTCAGCAGACACTATGCTGATTTGCTGTGTCCTATAGGAATGACATGTATTACAGCTGGGATCCAGCTGTTCTAACAAGCGGAACAACACACACTGTAACAGAGCTCCATCCCTGCCTGGAGTTTTCTCTATTGTCTGCCGCATGTAAATGGTTAAACTTCTGGAAACTGACTCCACTGCCTTCCTGGCAGTTGCAGCAGGATCCTAGCTGTTTTCTGGTGTAGTTACAGAGGTAAAGGGGTTGGAGGTAAACCTGACCTTTTGTTAACATATCTTTTCATTGCACCTACAGTAGGTGTGCAATATGTTATTTGTTTTCTTACAAATATTATTTGTTTTCTAACAAATTACTGCAATAGATGGTGTTATTTTTCTTGCAATGATGCTGCATTCCACTCCTTTCAGTTTGGAATTTTGTACTAAAACATGTACATGTTTAATTCTCAATGCTGATTAGATAACAGAAGACTCAAATAAAAGAATGGCTGTTTTAAAACATCACTTTGTCAGACACCCAGCAAAACTATATGAGTCGTCCTATGAAACAACCATAAATGTTCCAGGTATGTTAAAGCTTGCCAAGTATCTGTGGTAGTACTTGACCCTTTAAATGGTCCTTGTCATTTCAGAAATCTTTCCTCCATTTCATAGCCAATGTTCTATTTGTAAATCAATTCATTTACCAAAAATGATTCCTTTTTGTAATGACTTCCTTACAAACTGCTTTTCACTGTCTAGAATATATATAGAATCATTAGATTTGATGAGCCAAAAATGTTTTTCGAAAATGATTTTCCAATATATTTAATTTTTTTGTGGCTAATGTGTTAGGCAACATTCACATGTTCCGTAGTCCTGAAGTCAGGCCTGTAGCTTACATTTCGTGCACGAAACATGTGAGTGTTGCCTTGTTGTCATAGAAACTTATGATATATCATGTAGATGTCACACCATGACAGGGTCTTTAAAGATTATTCTATTTCTGCCACTACCCCAAGCAAATTTACTGAAAGGTGGTAGACATTTGGAAAAAGGAGTTTGGAGATCTTACAGACAAGGCTATGACAAGACATTAGAAGACATTAAAGGGGTAGTGCGGCGCTAAAAAATTATTCACAGAATAATAACTTTGTAATGTGTGTTATGTCTGTGAATAGCCCCCTTCCCTGTGTCCCACCACCCCCACCCGTGTACCCGGAAGTGTTGGTGCATTATACATTACCTGATCCGTGTCGAGGGCCGTCCGCCATTTTGTGCCAAACGTCATCTTCAGAAGGACGGCCGAGTCGCTGCCGGCGGCCGGTATTCGGAACAGACGGAGCTGTTCGCCGGCCGGCCGAAGAAGACGTCACTGAATGAAGATCGGAGACTGGTATCGGCACGTGACAGGAGAGTATAGCGCACCACACTTCCGGGTACACGGGTGGGGGTAGTGGGACACGGGGAAGGGGGCCATTCACAGACATAACATACATTACAAAGTTGTATAACTTTGTAATGTGTGTTATTCTGGGAATAATTCTTTACTGCCGCACTACCCCTTTAAGAAAGTGAGGGATAACATCCCTTTTGAGAACATTTGTTCTTCCAAACCAGGAAAGAGTGGTAAATAATTATCTCTTTAGGGCTTCTGCTGATTATGAAATTATTGAGCCAAATCTTCATCATACCCAAGTTAATTTTTAAGTTACTTGGGTAACCAAACCTTGCAAATTCACTGAGCGTCAAGGGCAGAGAGAAGTGGGGCTGAGTAACATTATAGGAGTGTATAGAGCAGCATTAATCTGCTGAGGGCCAAATTGTAGACTACATCTTTGTGGACCTGGCTTTGTGCACCTAAGTTTTGTGCACAGGAGCAGTGTTATGCCTTATTCCCATGTTCATGGAAGGCCTTTAGTAAATATCCGAGCCGCGCGGCTGCTTGGTTACAGCACCTTGCATATTCATACAGTTTTCGTGCTCCCTGTAGCGTATTGGAGATTACACTACACTACAGGCCTTCTACATCTGCATTGTCTGTGAAACACGGAACGTGGGAATAAGGCCTTACAAGTACATGTTACTCAATATTTTTTCCTTCGCTAGTATTATGGTGCCTAGACCAAAAGACCAAAAAATAGCCACTTTCACTTGATATTATAGTAGATACTATACATTCCAGTGTTCTCTAGAACTAATGTAGACTGTACCTCCTGATATACAGTACATGTATTCTATTATCTTGCTATTTAACAATTAACCTCAAATATGTTAAAACTATTGAGTTATGTTTTTAAAGTTGATAAATATTTTCTATTTGATGTCTTAATTTCAGAAACCTCAAGATGGATATTTATCAAAACAAGAGTCTGGGGCCTTATGGTTACAAAGGTAAGTTTATCCCATTTAAGTGCTAAGTGGATTTTATTCAGATTTATTTATTGAAACCTTATAATTAGGGGCTTAAAAACAAAAGGCCTATATATACTTCAAATACTGTATAAATTAACTTTAGAAGTATAAAACATTAACCTTTACTGGAATATATTTAAAATGTTGCTGAATAGCAAAACACACTAAAACCCACAATTACAAAACATAAATAGGTCTTACCACTCCACTCAATAACGGATGGCATACTTGAGTGCATGGGAGAGTTTTCATATGACTATTCCTTCAGAGGATTAAATGCAGTGCTAGGTGCGGGAGATGTACGTCCCAAGTCCACATCAGCTAAAGGTGAAACAAACGGGCATAGCAAAGGGTTGCAGCTGCCAATCCCTATTTTGCCCTATTCTGTGTGTACATATATATATTTATATATTTTTATTAAAACTTGAACAGAGTACATACTGGAATGTTCTTTTTATTTATTTTTTCCTAATCTGTTTCTATTTTCTGATTTGTAGTTATTTTTTTAATTTAATGCTTAGCACATTAATAAAGGAGAAGTCCGGCCAAAATTATTATTTTGATATGTTATTACTTATGGAAAGTTAGATACATTTCTAATGTACATTAATTATGGGAAATACACATATACTGCTATTTCCCTTAATTTAGTAGATCATGGAGTGTTGGAATTCTCTCAGATACAATGACGTCATGACCCAGGGTGTAATTCCTATGGAATGTCCAGCAGGGGGTGCTCTATATGTAGAAGTCTATGGGACTTTATTGTTTATATGGATGTCTATGTAATGGAATGTAATGTACAGTGTGCTTTATCGATTGAATACATTTATGGAATACTTCGGGGAGCAAGTGTTCTTGCTCTCCAAAGTATTCCATAAATCTATTCAATCAGTACATTTGGAGGGCATCGAGCAGGAAGGGAGAGAGGTGCCTGTGCATCTACCTCCCCCCCTCCCTCCCTGCTCGGTGCTGCTGCTGCCACATATACACAGTTGTACTTCTCCCATCATCTGCTCATAGTATGAGCAGATGATGGGGGAGTATTACCAGGGCCATCTTCATCACCGGTAAGCCGGCCGAACAATCGCTTTCCATAAGTAATAACATATCAAAAAATATTTTGGCTGGACTTCTCCTTTAAGGAGACTTTTTTAACCGCATTTAGTCATATGCTAAATCATAGGCACAATCAATATCGATGTCTACTTCTTTGTATGGGGCAGACTTGTAAGCATGCTTTATGATCTATACATAGCTCATTATACAGGGCACGGGTGGCTAAGCTGCTGTTTTCTTATCTAAATACTGGTGTCCCATTTTGCGCCCCCTAACCACCCGGGGACCAACTGTAAACTTACTGAAGAGTAGCAGAACACCTGTCAAAATTACAAGTCTTCTGGTCCTTACTGGGGACTTACTTTTTTAACATGAATGCAATCACATGTTCACCAGAAGCTGCAGTGCAGAGGAAGATGGCAGGCAATGCAGACAGAAGTAAGGAGGGTTTAGTGTTAGGGCCCTAGTCCACCGGACGATTATCGTTTGCATAATCGTTAACTATTAACGATCTCAAACGACCGCTATTGCGAAAGACCTGAAAACGTTCACTCATTTCCATGGAACGATAATCGTTACTTATGATCGTAATTGCGATAGTTTTTACTTCGCTATTTATTCGCTATTGCGTTCGTTTCTATTGCAAACGACCGAACAATGTCTTATTCAATGCGAACGTTTTGCGAACGAGCAACAATAAAAATAGGTCCAGGTCTTATAAAGCGATCAACGATTTCTCGTTTGGTCGTTAATCATTAACTGCATTTCACCGGAACGATTATCGTTTAGATTCGAACGATTTAACAATAATCTGAACGATAATAGTCCGATGGAATAGGGCCCTTAGGCTGTGTCCCACCTTGCATTTATGTTAAAAACGTAATGTGGGAACACATCTTTCAGCACTCTTTGGGTGCTCTTTTCCTCGCTGAGCTAGCTGCCCCGGGTTTCAGTGGCATAGAGTCCTAGAGTATGTGAAATCCACAGTGGTTACAGTAAGTGTAATTGTAGGGACTGTATAATGGGAGACAATTTCAGAGATTCTCATGCAGCAATCAAAGATTTCAGATAGTGCTCCAGTCTTTTATTTATGATTAAAAATAACCTTTATGTCCTAAGAGATGGCCTCCACACAATGTTGGACTGAGGTACCTGGGGCCCACCAGAGGAAATGAACCAATAAAACACAGTACCAGATAACAAGTTACAAATAATACTCCCACATGCTGACGAACACCACCACATGCTAACACCCCCACATACTGACTAATGCTACTGAATAACATACACTGTGTACAGATCACACTATCAACCTCATCCAGTCATAAAGAGGTGGACGCAGCTCTACACAGGTTCTGTACACCATATCCATTACAGTGCAGTTACATCAGGTGACTCACCTGGGACGTCTTCTCTGATCGGAGTTCTTCCCTTTTCATCTTCTCCATCTGCCCCAAGCCGTTATGAGAACTTCTCTGAGCCACGAATCCACAGGATCTGCCAGACAGACATATTAGGCTCCTCACTCACCACCATCCTCCTCTCTACAAACTGCACATCTGTATTGGCCCCTTTACACCCTCATTTAGTGGGTAGGCTGACTCTTATGTGATCCCCTTTATAGATGTCCCCCTGTATTATCCCTCTATACATGTCCCCCTGTTATCCCCTTATAGATGGCTCCCTGTTATCCCCCTTATAGATGGCTCCCTGTTATCCCCCTTATAGATGTCCCCCCTGTGTTATCCCTCTTATACATGCCCCCCCTGTTATTCCCCTTATAGATGCCCCCCCTGTTAGCCCCCTTATAGATGGCCCCCCTGTTAGCCCCCTTATAGATGGCCCCCCTGTTAGCCCCCTTATAGATGGCCCCCCTGTTAGCCCCCTTATAGATGGCCCCCTGTTATCCCCCTTAAAGATGGCCAGCACCCTGTTATCCCCCTTATAGATGGCTCCCAGTGTAGTTAAAGAGAAATAAAAAAAAAAAAAAAAGCAACTCACCTAACCACTCGCTCCCCTGCCGGCTGTCTTCCTCTCTTCGTCCCCGGGTGACATTCTGCTCCGTCTCCCACCTGCCTGGCGCACGCATCAGGAAGCTCTGTGCGCGCCGGGGCTGGTACTTCCGGTACAGTGAGCTTCTCTAATACGCGCTCTCTTGTACCGGAAGTTCCGGCCTTCGGCGCACACAGAGCTTCCTGATAGCGTGCGCCAGGTGGGTGCAGGACACTTCCCCCAGGGAGCGCAGCATCAACTGGGGGCCGGATTGTCTCTTGTGACTGCAATCAAGACACTGCAAGAGGGGCCTGTGGCAGCACTGTATGACTTTCGGGGGGCCCTGCCGCCCGACAGTCAGCGTGCCATATCAGCAAGGGGACTGGGGCCTACCGCATAACAAAAGCTGTGATAGCTGTGATAACAAAAGTACAGTCAACAGCCAAAGCAACATAGTCCACTTACTGACCACATTGAATGCACGATTTCATAAAATCCAGTATCATTTTTTTTTTTTTTTTTTCTTCACTGTATTAAAATGCAGCAGATGCTCGGTGGGGATCATGGCTGTTACTGCTACTGGGATCTTTACCCAGCATTGATCAGTAAATGTCATTTTTAAAAAGTTATTTAAAAAAAAAAAAAAATTGTTGGACTGATCTACAGGGTTGATAATTATTTTTTTACCCTTTTAAAACAGGCATACAGTGAAACTTGTTTTGCATTTCCTCTTCAAGATAAAAGAAAAACATATAACAGATTTCACTGTCGTAGCACCTTCTTGGTAAGATAGTGTATTTTTAGTGTATTATAGACGTTGTACATAACAATATTTACAACATTTTTATGACTGAAGACTGGCCATTGGCAGCACAAACAGTTCCTTGTCTGTACAGGATCAGTAAGTAGCTGATTATTTGTTTGGGCAACCATCTGCAAGGCCTTTATGCCTTTCACATCCCATGACTTACCTTGTACTGTACGTCACGGCTGTGCAAAGGGGGTTCAGAGAGGTGGCACGCCGGGACCTCGCTCTGAACACCACCGTTCCGGATGCTATTGGCAGCCGGGGAGCCCCTCTATTAGTCGACTGGTTTCTTGTCACTGCCCTGGATAATTAAGCATTTAAAAGCTGTTTTTAAACCTGTATCATTGATCTCATTGCTCAGTGCTGTATATATATATACAGCATCGATCTCTGAGAGATCAGTGCTGTGTATATAGAAGTCCCCCCAGAGGGCTTCTAGTTGGTGTAAAAAAAAATTTAATTAAAGAAAAAAATCCCCTCCCCCTAATAAAAGTCCAAATCACCCCCCTTTTCCCATTTTATAAATAAAAATAAATAAATAAAACATTTGGTATTGCCGCATGTGCTATTGCCCAAACTATTAAATTCTCACATTTCAGATTTTACCATAGGGCAAATGGCGTAAACCCGAAACTCCCTGAAATGAAAACAAATTCCTTTTTTTCTTTAATTTGACAGCGCAAATGATATTTTTTTTTTCCGGTTTTGCAACATATTTTATGGAAAAATTAAGTCTATCGTTGCAAAGTACAACTTGTGTCGTTAAAAATGAGGGTGCTTTGGCCTTCTTAACATAGTTGTAAAAGCAAAAGTGCAAAAACGAAAATTGGCTTTGTCCTTAAAGCGAATGTACCACTGGAAACACTGGAGGCGGATCGGCCTGCCCCCAAGTGAGAGGAAAACCCCGTCCCTCTATGACGCGGCTCAATTGATTCTAATGGAGCCATGTCGTAGAGGGGAGGGTGTTTCCTCCCACTGGGGGCTGTCCGGCCCGCCTCCAGTGCTTCACCCCCGGCCCGGTACCCGTGAATAGAATGGCGCCGTACACCTGAGCCGGGTCAGGGTTTATATAAAGGACCGCGGCAGTGGCGCTATTCTATACATGGGTAACACTTAAAGCGAATGTACCTGATGGTACATTTGCTTTAAGGGGCTCATTTTAACTCATTAGCCCAGACTCATCTGCGGACAAAAACTGTCTGAATTGCCGAAAGCAACCATTCACAGCTTAGCTTTAACTTTACCAAAGCAATCTGAGAAATGGAAGCTGAGCTGTAATTTGTTGCTGTAGGCACTTTAGACACATTGATAAATCTTTGCCATTGTGTGGTTTTAAACATCTAAAAATACCTTGCAGTAATGTTTGAATATTAATGTATATCCATATTTTATTTTTATGTAGTATTAGGCTGGGTTCACACACAGTATATTTCATGCAGTATTTGGTCCTCATGTCAGGTCCTCATTGCAACCAAAACCAGTAGTGGATTGAAAACACAGAAAGGCTCTGTTCACATAATGTTGTAATTGAGTGGATGGCCGTTATTTAATGGCAAATATTTGCTGTTATCTTAAAACAACAGCTGTTGTATTGAAATAATGGCAGTTATTTACCGTTATATGGCGGCCATCCACTCAATTTCAAACATTGTGTGAACAGATCCTTTCTGTGTTTTTAATCCACTCCTGGTTTTGGCTGCTATGAGGACCTGACATAAGGACCAAATACTGCCTGAAATATACTGTGTGTGAACCCAGCCTTACTTCGTAGACTGAACTTTTATCATTACGTTTGAGATTAAGTTATAGAACAAATGGAGTTTAGCAGATTGATATATGATTTTGTGGGAACACATTCAGCAGAACATGTATTTTAAAGTTCTAAATGCATATCTACAGTTTAATGCAGTGGGAGACTCAAATATGTAGTACAGTTGCTTTGCCCAGACTTTATGCATGCTAAATAATGAAAAATCAGACAGTGTGCTAATTTATCACTTGATGGCAAGTATGCCTAATAGATTTGTGCAGATAACTGTGAAATGTAATGTAAAACATGTTTTTTTTTTGTTTTGAAATTTTGTAGTTTACTCACAGCTGGATATTTGGATGTGATAGTAAAGATTTAACCAAGTGGTATGTATTATTAATGTACCTGTTTTTTGTTTTTTTTTATAGAGGCATAGCAAGAAGTGTTCTAATGGGAGCTAAATCTCAGATATACTGTTTTTAATATATTAGGGTACATGCACACTACAAAATGGCGACGGAAAACCCGTTGCGCATTCCACAGCTTTCACTCGTTCGCGGACTGTGGCGGGCATGCATCTCCACCCCTGTCATAGATTCCATTCTATGCACAGACTGATTCCATCGTCCGTCCAAACAATAAACCTTTCTATGCCATTCCATAGTGTGCACATACCCTTAAAGTAGCACCCTGCTTTTTTTTATTGACCGTATACTCACCAGGGATGATCGCTTTCCCATGTTATTCTGTGGCTCTGAAACCCTTCAAACCCTGCTGATGCCCTTTTGACTCTCTTCTCTGGCTGTCTGAAATCTGAAAAGACCAGAAGTCACTATGAGAGTGTAGCCATAGAGATGCATAGAAGACGCTAATTTACAGTCTTCAAAAGCCCTGGAGAATCAAGTAAGTCAAAAGAGGTGTCAGTGGGATCTGAACAGCGTCGGAGCACTGGAATAATACTGCAGGGATGTGATCATCTCGGATGAGTATATGGGTGAGCCTGCAGCCGGAGACTCTATAAAAAAAATTTTTGATAAAAGTTGGTTGGTTCTTTCATTTAAAATATAAAACTGTTTTTTTTTTTTCTTTGAAATTGCAATTTGCAGAGGATGGTGTACTTTAAATATTTAACATGACGGGAGACAAGAGCCAGGATTAGAACAGGTACCAGATGAACAATCCAGGGGGCTAAGCAGGGAAAATATCCTGGAACAAGACTGAGGTCGGGATCAGGGGCTGAGAGCAACATTTCTGTTTGCTTTTTATCATGACAGAGTACAGTAAGGGTACCCAATATTTAAGCAAGCAACAGTAAAGGAGCCAAAGGACTCCTCAGTGCTTTTTTGTATGCAAACTCTGACCAGCATAGCATCTCACACCAGTTAGTTTTTGGGTATTTAAATATGTCCGCAGGTATTGTTTTAGGGCCTTGTTGGTTTGCTAAATGATATGCAGAAGGAAAGTAAGGATTTACAGTGTCATCAAGAATATGGAGCTGCTCTGCATTGTCCCAATCATTCCCCAAATATTGTGAGTGGAAAACAGTTGAGGCAGAATATTAATTTCAACATGTTGTGAGCAAGCTGAGAGCAAATGGTAACCAAGCCGACTAGACTTAATGGGCAGTTTTCAAGATGCAAATAGCTAACACTCAGATGCTAGGGAAACCCTGATCAGGAGATACACACATGATAAATTCCTTTAAGATGTAATTTCGGCTTCCGGTTCCGGCGCCATGCTGTGAGGTCGCAGGGAAGAGCAGCTCCGTGCCTCCGCTCCCGTCCCAGGCAAATAACACCCGCAATCTCTTACCTACGAATACCCACACGAGACACCGGGCAGAGCAGACCCACATGGACCGTTTTATCAACAAAATGGGTCAGAAAACACGTACCAAGGCGACCGGGAAAGCAGGCAAGACGGCGCCTCGAGGCTCCAAGATGGCGGGCGCAACCACACATGCAGGGAGCACGCTCTCTGAGGAGGAATACTCGGAACAAGAAGACGACCAGGTACCTCCCCAGCTAGATTACAGGCAGATCGCCCTGGAGGTGGCCAAACAACTAGCCCCTGACCTGCAGGAAGCCCTCTCATCCACAGTCGCCACCTCCCTTAAGCAACTACAGTCTGACGTGAATCTACATGCTGAGAGACTGGATGAGGTGGAAACCAGAATGCAGAACATGGAGGACTTTATAGGCCAGCAATCCTCCCAGCTTGCCGCCCTGGAAGAAGACAATAAGAACCTGTGGGACAAGGTCCAAGATCTTGAGGACCGGTCCCGCAGGAACAACCTGAGAATTCTGGGGGTCCCGTAGTCAGTCCCGGCCAAAGATCTGAGACATTTCTGTGAGGTAACCCTCCCCCAGCTACTGCGGCTACCACGGGAATGCGAGGTGGAGAGAGCCCATAGACTCGGCCCGGACCTACGCCAGGGCCCGATACAAGGGGTACCCAAGCCGCTATTACCCAGAGAGCGACCTCGGCAGATAATAGTGAGATTTCTGCGCTTTACTGACAAGGTGGACATTTTGCAGGCGTTTCGGCGCCATAAAGGTGAGCTGTCGTACCAGAATCGCAAGCTGCTGATTTTCAGTGACTTTTCTGTGGAGACAACTAGACGACGCAGGTTGTTCTCACCCCTATGCTCTGACCTGTTTAAGCACAAAGTCAAGTTCGCCCTGATATACCCAGCCACCCTGCGGGTGTTTCATGAGGACGGCTCCACTTCCTCCTACACCTCTCCTGATGCTGCAGCGGACGGTCTTTCCTACATCCTGCGTCCGCCGGATGGATTACCTACTCATCCCGATCCGGGTGAGGAGCGACCCCCTGGAGATCCACTGCCCAGCTCATCAAGGTCCCCCTTGCGGCCCCCCAGCTCTTCGTGGCCCACAGAGTCGAGGAGGTCCGAGATGTCTCGTGACTCGCTACCCAAAGAACAGCGCAAGAGGAGATCATCCCTTACTCCGGTTTGAAGGCTCCGGCTCCGCTCCTATGCCCCGCCGGGGCTAAGCTATGTTCTATGTTTCTCTGGACCCCACAGTTGATTTCGGGTCTTACCACCCTCAGAGGTGGACTTGTTATGGTTACCTTTAGAGAAAGCATCCTGCTACCCCGTCTATCCCCTGGTTGGGGAAGTTGTCAACAGCTTTATCTCCCCTGGGACACGGTGAATCACACCACAGGATATACCTTTTTTCACTAACGGAGGCAGGGCTATGCTCTCCAAGGATGAAGGCATTAGAAGATGTGGAGGAAGGTACTCTCCTGTGCCTTGTCGCATGGAAAAAAGGTGGCCATGAGGCACCATGGATCCCTACCAGACACGTTCTGGTATCAGCACTTAGGGATTGCCTTGTTGTTTGTGATGGTTATTCACTACATGTTAACAGTTGTTGTCGGGATGGTTGGGGGTTGGGAAGGGAGGGAGGGGGGGGGTCCTGTTGTGGGAGGGTTGGTTGGGAGTTGGTATGGGAGGGTGGGGGGGGGGAAATGCTCGCAGTACGTTCTCTCCATGTTGCCAGAAGATGATCTATTCGGTTCTGTCAGGTTATGCGGATAATCTCCTGGAACGTTAAAGGGCTTAAATCTCCACATAAACGCATGATGGTCCTACGTCATCTGAAAAAATTACGTCCTGATGTGGTCCTGTTACAGGAGACCCACTTACCATCCGCTGACTTTGACAGAATGAGAAAATTGTGGGTGGGGCCAGTGTTTGGGTCATCTTCTGATAACCGTAAGGCCGGGGTGCTAACACTCATCAGCAAACACTTCTCTTGTTCAGCTTCCCTAGTGGGTTGCGATACAGAGGGTAGGCACTGTGTAGTCAAAATAAACACTGGTACAGAAGAATTCCTAATTCATAATGTATACGGTCCTAATGACTCTTCTCGCCCCTTTTTTTCAGAGCTTGCGGTATCAATGATGGCAGATCCGTCACAGCATGTCCTGGTGTCCGGGGATTTTAATGCAGTCCCTTCCCCTTTGGAGGATAGAAAAAGGAAGCAGGTGGGTCCGGGGAGGGTGTCTGCCAATGATGCCGTCTTTGGGGACTTTATTAGCACAGTCGGTCTTACCGACACGTGGCGCCACTTACACCCAGATGGGAGAGAATTCTCTCACTTCTCCTCTGTTCATTCCACCTGGTCCCGTATTGACGGCGTCTTGGCATCCGCCCCCTTGCTTCCCAGATTAAGGCGATCTGAGATTCATGAGATGGTAATCTCCGACCATGCCCCGGTTAGTCTAGATGTAACTGACCTGCACCCCCGTGGATCTGACTTCCAGTGGAAGTTCCCCCTAGGTTTGGCGAAGGATGAGTCTTTTCAAGACATGTTAAGGGGATGGTGGATGACATATGCCTCCGATAATGAGGCTCACACCCAAGATGCCCAACTCTTTTGGGATGCAGCGAAAGCGGTGCTAAGGGGTAGAATAATGGCCTACGTGTCCTCCCAAAAGAAAAAAGCAAACTCTCGCCTCGCTCACTATAGTCAACAACTAAGGGTGGCCTACACCGCCTTTCTCGCAAATCCTAACCCGACACTTCAGAAAGCATGGTCACAAGCCAAATCTGACTACGACCTGTGGCTCAGGAGGAAGGAGGCCTTAAGCCGCTCCCACCTGGAGGCACAGCTATTTAGATATGGAAACAAGGCGGGCCGTTTACTGGCCCGCTTTGCCAAAGGCCCCAACCCTCCCTCACATGTCACTAAATTAAGAGATGCACAAGGCACATATCATACCTCCCCCGCTGACATTAATAAGGTCTTTGGGGATTACTATGCAAAGCTTTACTCCGCTGACCCCCCCCTAGGAAATTCGCTTGAGCCATGGTTGGATCTTTTACCTTCCCTATCGGAAGAAGAGAGCCTGGCCCTGAATGCCCCTATTACGGCAACAGAGGTGCAGGAAACTATCTCTCATTTGCCCAAAAATAAAGCACCTGGCCCAGACGGATTTTCCGGGGACTTCTATTCCATCTTAACTGACAATGTGTCAGTATCACTATCCAAACTATACAACACCTATTTGACAGGAGATGGAGTGATCCCGCCACAAAGCAATACAGCCCATGTAGTTGTAATACCAAAACCCGGGAAAGACGTTCTTCTTCCAGACTCCTATAGGCCCATTTCACTAATCAATGTGGACCTCAAAATAGTGGCCAAAATTATGGCGGACAGACTGTCACTCATCCTCCCGAGATTAATATCCCCGGTACAGGTTGGCTTTATCAAGGGGAGGGCAGCAGTATCCAACATTAGAAGGGTGATCGCGGTCCTTGATGAAGTCCATCTGCGCCCGGACCTGCACCCATCCCCAGCCATATTGTCGGTAGATGCTGAGAAAGCCTTTGACAACGTGAGCTGGGGATGGTTGCGGACGGTCCTAGAGAGAATGCAGTTCCCTGCCGCCTTCCACAATCTTATAGCGGCCATGTATCATTCCCCTCTGGCGAGGGTATCCACCCCCGGTTTCCTATCCCCTCCCTTTCCTTTATTGAAGGGGACCAGGCAGGGCTGCCCCCTATCCCCTTTACTTTTTAATCTTGCGATAGAACCATTGTCACGCCAGCTACAGGCCACAAAGCAGGTGAGAGGGATTAGAGTAGGCAATCAGGAGGCTAAGGTGGCCTTGTTCGCGGACGACCTCCTCCTGTTCTTGGAGCGTCCGGACCGAGACCTACCTGAAGTCCTCAAGATGCTGCAGAGATTCGGGGAATGCTCAGGTTATAAGATCAACGTAGCGAAGAGCGAAATGCTAGACCTTGCTCCCTCCCCGACCAACAGAGCCATCCTCCCTGACATTCCGGTCAAGGTCACCCGCACGCACATACGCTACCTGGGAATACACGTAGGCCGCTCTCCGCACTCGCTTTACTCGCTAAATTTTCCCCCTATCATTCAAAAAATAGTACGAGAACTCAAGAAATGGGCCGCCCTGCCTCTTCCCCTCCTAGCTAGATGTCACTTGCTGAAGATGATGTCTTTCGCCAAAATGTTGTACCCCCTCCAGATGATACCCCTACTCCTCCGACACCAGGACGTGCTGACGCTGCAGCGTGCTTTCACCGCATTCATATGGGCAAATAAACGCCCCCGCATTGCGTATAAAAAATTAGTACTCCCAAAAGATAAAGGCGGCCTTAACATGCCAGACGTACGATACTATAACCTAGCTTGCCTATTGAGACATAGCATAGATTGGTTAAGAGGCGGGGGACCGTTCTCGAATATCCCCCTGGAGTCTGCACTGGCCTCCCCATGGTCCCTAGAGTCCATATTACACACCAAATTCGCCTGCCTCCCGCCCAACATAAAAGTCAGTGTGTCATTTCGAGATACCATTGCAGCTTGGAAACAGGTCAGGATCCTGCTAAAGCAATCGTATCTAGCTAGTCGGCATATGGACCTCTGGAACCATGCGGAGTTCACAATGGGAAGGGAGAACAAAATGTTTACAATGTGGAAGGTTAGGGGTATACGAAAGGCCGGAGACCTCCTCCACGCCTCGGAGCCGAGACTTTTGACGTTTGCAGAACTACGGGCAGCCACAGGCCTGGGAGCAGGCCACTTCTTACCATATAGACAAGTCACATCCTTCCTGACTTCCCGCCTTGGGAACTGGTCACGAGAAATACAACCAGGCATCCTGGAGAATTATGTGGACTGCTCGGAGGCCTGTCACTCCTTATCACTTATCTATCAGGACATCAAACGATCAGGTCTGGAGCACTTGGAATCACAAATGTTCGATTACTGGGAACGTAAGCTAGGGGAGACCGGCCTGAAGGATAACATCTTGAAGGGCTGGGGTATAATACGAGCTTCAGTGATTAATGAACGGTGGAGGGAAACGCATTTTAAAATAATGCACCACGCCCTATATGGCTTCTCACTGCCGGGCACTTCCACAGACCCCAACCGTCTCACGGCCTGTCCCCGGTGCCGCACACCCAACACTGACCTTTTACATGGTCTCCTGACCTGCCCTGTCCTGGACTCATACTGGTCGGCCTTGAGTGAATTGTTGTGGTCCAAATTGCACCAAAGGTTACCAATACGAGCCCCTACCATCATACTCCACATCCCTGAAAGCGACAACCCGATTTCCCATCTCATGCATATATTTATTTTAGTGGCCAAGAGGTGTCTGTTAACCAAATGGCTTGTACCCACCATCCCATCTGTTTCTGAGGTAGTCGCCCAGGTAAAATACTATATGACAATGGACCAACTGGAGGCTGAGCAGCATAAGTCTACGAAAACTACACACTTCATCTCTAAATGGAAATCGTTTATAACTTCCTTCTGTAGTGACCAGGAAATTGTTCATGCTATTTCCCCATTTAAACTGACAGAATGGTACCTGAAAGCGGACCTGGCGGGTTCCCTGGGGAGACTCAAACTGTACTAATCGGGCCCACACCCCAGACCAATACTGGAGGGCAGAGGAGTTGTCATTATCTCCGCTACACTTGTCAGATTTCTGATCTATGGTTTCGCTACCACCGTTCTAGGTTGTTTTTGGTTGATCTAAGGGCGGCATGGAGAGAGGTACTGCGAGAGAGGGGGGAAGGGGGGGGTTGAGGGGGGGAGGGGTTTGGGGATACCGTTGATTGTGTATATCCGAAATACCTTGTGAAACTGTGAAAAAACTACTATGTGAAAAATTTTAATAAAAATATATAAAAAAAAAAAAAAAAGATGTAATTTCAAGATTAATTTGGAATATGCAGTGGTTGGAGAACACACAAATGTACCTGCAGGGATGGCTTGAACTTGGCTGACTAAATATTTTTAGATTCGGGGGTTGTCCAGGCTTAGAAAAATTTGTCTGCTTTCTACCAAAAACAGCACTTCTCCTGTCCTCCGTCTGGGTGTGGGTTTGCAGCCCAGTTCCATTAAAGTAATTGGAGCTGAATTGCAATGCCACACAAAGCCTTGGGACAGGGGTGGCAATGTTTTGCTGCAAAGGTTGGGAAATTAAGAAAAAAAACCGAAAGAATTATCTATTAAGTGGTTCCCGAGGAATAGTCTGTCTAGATAATCTCTGGAAACTTAGCACCTTTTAACAAAATGATCTCACTCTCAAAGCTGCTTCCCCGCCAATAAATCATACAGCAACAGGGTGTCATTCTTGAGAAAACCTGAATTGCTGAGGTTGGTCAGTGTTGGCATTCAATCCCTTTTGAGTTAGAGTTGTAAGGGTTGACACAGCTTCAGAGTAGTTCTGCATAAAATGGTGGTAATAAAGAACCTTGATACTCTCAGGTTGCTGATATTTCATTGCAGCAGAAACTTTGTTCAGTTCCAAAATAGAAAATAAATTCCTTATCTGAAGAGGGGTCTTGGCAAAGATACTAGTTTTGCAACTGTAGTCATACTGGGTGTATGAGACTACTATAGCTCCATAGGTCTTAAAAGAAAATCTGTATTTTATCCTGATAGGCCAGGAAATTTTAATGGAGAACAGCCTTGAAAACATAATTTACAAATTGTTGAAAAACTGCAGCAAAGTTGCAGAGACCAAATTGCATCACAAGCTACTCATAGTCCCCTTCTTGGATTTTAAGGCAGTACTTCATGTGTCTCCATCCTTGATGCAGATCGGATAAACACTATCCAGAGGCAGCAGAGAAGTAATTAACTCTTTTACACATCAAATGGCTCCGAGATCAGGGGAGTGTATGTGTCTTTTCCATTGTAATCCTTTTCAGTGAACTGCAGTCAACACAAGGTTTGGGAAACAGTCATTCTTGACAATAAAAAAAAACCTGACCCAGGCAGATAAAAATGATTCTTAAATAAAACTTTATAACAAATTTTCTTTAATGTAAACTGATATTTTCTTATCTAGGCCTTAGAGTTTTTTTTCTATTGAAGCGTGCTGGACAGTGAGGGCACAGATGTCGTTCCTGCCCACACTAGACTTAAAGTGACACTGTCACCCCCTTTGTTCATTTTGACATCTCTACACAGGTGTAAAGGGTAAATTTAGTGTTTTTCATACCTTATTTCATATCATACGTCATGGTGCTTGTTCAAGTAAAAAGTGTCCTTTTATCAACTGCAGATTGTATTAAGTGGGCGTGGCCTCGCGGCATTAGCGCCACATAGCCCCGCCCACAACGGCACAGTTGGCCCCGCCCCCTCGCCCGCCATTGGAACAGGCTGGCCGAAAGGTCTAGAACCCCACCCCCTTTACGTCGGCCAACCAATGGGCGTCAAGGGGCGGGGCCAACCGTGCAGTTGTGGGCGGGGTTAAGTGGCGCTAATGCCGCGAGGCCACGCCCACTTAATACAATCTGCAGTTGATAAAAGGACACTTTTTACTTGAACAAGCACCATGACGTATGATATGAAATAAGGTATGAAAAACACTAAATTTACCCTTTACACCTGTGTAGAGATGTCAAAATGCACAAAGGAGGTGACAGTGTCACTTTAAGAGCTTATTACACAGAATGTTTATAGGCCGTATTTGGCCGATATCGGCCGTTACCGACGATAATCGTTCCGTGTAATAGAAGGCAACGATCAGCCGACATTGTTTAATGGAGCTGATGGGTTTTCGTATCAACCATGGGTGCGGTGTGTAGCCATTTCTGTCCTCCAGGCTTGTGTATATCACTAACATTGTTCTGGGTAGCTGATTCTGAGATATCCTTCTGAATAACATGGACAATAAGTAGTCCTCTTCATTATGTGCATGAGCCCAGTAGTTCTGGATATTTATGAGAAGCAGTAAACTCCGCCCAACAGCTTCTGATTGGCAGTTATCTATCCATGCTGTATATAGGTAGCCAACTATCAATCAGCAGCTGGAGGGCAGGGGATGGGTGTGGCAAAATCCTATTCTTCTACCATTTAGGAGAAAGGCTGAACCGAATGATGTAAGTGATGCACCAATCTGTTCAGCATTTTTGTCACTAGTTTATTTTGCCGTTATTTAAGGTGACATAAACTTAGTGACAGATTCCCTTTTAGGGTGCGTTCACACCTACAGGATCTGCAGCAGATCTGCAGCAGATTTGATGCCGTGTTCAGTTATTTAAATGAAATCTGCTGCAGAAAATCAGCTGCAGATCCTGTAGGTGTGAACGCACCATTAAAGAGGTTTTCCAAGCAAAATTAACTCATTCGACCTCCGTACCCCCCACCAATCTCAGTATCGGGCCCCAGGTTGCTTTTTTAAGAATACAGTCACGGGTACAGCACGTGAGCCAAGGCTCTATTCATTCCTATGGAGCCGCTGGAAAGAATCGAATAAACACCTTCCGGTTTACACGGCTCTTTCTGTCGCTCCATTGGAATGAATAGAGCCGCTGGAAAGAGCCCAGTAAGCACTTTCTGGTTTATCCCGCTATCATTTTCATTTAACACCATGGGAAAAGAAATTAACCAAGACATATTAAAGAATTTTGGACGTCCACAAGTCTGCTACATCATTGAAAGCAGTTTCCAAATGTCTGAAAGTACCATATTCATCTGTTGACATCACTCAGGGGGAACGTACTTTGGTACAAAAAAAATACAAAACAGTGTAAGAACAAACATCATGTTATGGCATTGCTTTGCTGAGGGGGGAAGGGGACTGGAACCATTCACAAAATAGGATAGAAATTTAAGAGGCAATATCACAAAACCTTAAGCCAAAATAGTAAAGAAGCTGTTTTAATTTTTGTCCCCTCCCCCTTTCTTTTGCTTATATGATGCACACCCGCTATTACCATTTCTAAATTGCCACGTTTTATTCTAGCACAACTGCATTTCATTACTGTAGCTGCACCATGTGACCAGCTCTTAGACCGGCACTACCATACGAGACTGGACATCTGTCTGTGGGGATCGTAAGAGCCCGGTTTTATTATGGCACTGGTTGGTCGATTGTGACACTTTCCATTTATAATTTATAGCATTTTTGGAGTGAAAGTTTACAGTGCCTCTGCATTACTATCCCTTATTGTCCTTAGGGACTCGGGACATAGTGGCAACACAAACCCTGTTGTCATCCCAGTTTACTAGTTTGGTCTCCTGATGATCCCGGTGGGGAGAAATGCGTAGAGACCGGGGTGGTAGATTGATGCCACTATACTGTATATATATGCGGTGATTAGGGTTTAGTGTGTTAATAGATGAATAAATAGACACACTACCTTGATTTCTTAGTGCGGCATCATTCACTAAGTTTTCTATTTGTTTGTTGATTTATTTCTTGGACCACGTTTTTAATGCATATCAAATAAAATTTGTTAGAAGTTTTAACTTACATGTTTTCAGTGATAGTCAGCTCTTAGACCACCAGAAAATTACATGGCTTTATGTGTCTTGGTAAAGTGGTCTATGTTTGGTCAGCTGACTTCTAGTTAACAGCAGGATGACATCTTAACCCTCTTTGTAGCTTACAGGCTGCTCCACTCTCCATCCTACTCTTACTCTGTCTGTATGTTGCTGTTATCTCATGCTGTATGTTGCTGTTATCATGCCTTACGCAGGGCTGTGGAGTCTTTAAGCCGCAGCTCTGTCTCAAACTCTGACTCCTGAATTTTATCAGCCACTCCGCCTCCTTTATGAATGGCCAGTCACCAGGTGAGTTATTTTTCAACCTAGTGTAAAGTAGATCTGGCTCAGCATCTTCTGTGTAATAACCTCAATGATCTTGGGGCAAGTAAATGAGGCAAATATATTTAGCAGATTCTCCTCTGTGTGTATGCAGTGGATGCAGCTAGTCTTCAGCCACCATGTCCTGAACAACTACAATAGATGGAGCAGGTGGTTTTTTTTCCTGCTGACAATCTTCTATGTTTCTAACCACCATACACAAACAACCGCTACCTTTGCTCAGTGGGAACGGGGCCTAAGAGCAGGACTCTTGTGACCGCAAGCAAAACAATGCTTGCGGTCACAAGAGCTTGCAGTGGCGAGGGGGGGCCAAGCCGCAGCGGCATTATAATGTGGGCGGCATGGCATGGGCCCTTTGGAGCCTCGGGCCCCGGGCGACCGCCCACATTATAATCCGCCATTGAGGATGAAAACAGCACAGGCTGCATCATCATAGGGGGCGGGGCTGGGACAGTGTAACTGAGATGATTCTGCTGGTGTAGAACCATCTATTCCGGGAGGCTGTGTGCAGCAGCAGCAGCAGCCTGTGTGTGAGGACAGGTCACACATATACAGTGCAGGGGGATAGGCAGCCACAATGCTGTATCTCAGTTACACTGTCCCAACCCCGCCCCCTATGATGATGCAGTAACAGGGGCTGTGTATGACGCCCATAGAGGCGTGATTACAGCCAAACCCCGCCCCCCTGGGCCGTGACTACTCAGCCTGAATGTGACTACTTGGAATGATGAAACCCCCACATGACTTCCTTGCTGGAATTTGCATACGGCGGGGACAAGATCAAAGTATGATTTTGGGGTGTGTGGGGCAGGGGCAGCTGCTATAGATACATGTGTGGGAAGTGTGTTGAAGGGTGTATAAGCACATATTATTGCCTTCATATCGATTTTTCAGGTGATTGGTTCCCTTTAACAAAGAGTAAAGATTTTCAATCTTCATGACCTACCTCAATTGGGATTACAGGTCACACCATGCCCGGATTGGTAATGCTCGCTAAGCCGCCAGGATCACCAATCCGTGGGCCGCCAGTCCTGCTGCATAATTGGACCGGCGGCCCTTTGCAGCGGCCGTGAGCAGCGCGGCCTGCTGCCGCACTGTTCACTCAGCCGCTCTGCCAGCCCCCTAGTCAGTCCCCGCAGCCCCTCTAAAATTCTGTGTAGTAGACGTGCCGCGCGCAGGCATGCCTACTACAGCCGATCCCCGGCGGCAGATGTCACTTCCTGGACGCGCCACAGAGGATTCTGGAGGGCAGAGGAGAAGAAGCTGCCGGGAGCCAGAACAGGAAGAGTAAGAAGACGCCGCTGCTGCTGGGGAGCGTTGTGACAGGTGAATATGCTTTTTTTTTTGTTTTGTTTTTGTTTCACAAAAACTTTATGGAGTTTTATGGAGATGATACAAGGGGGGGGGGGCTATTCTATGTAAGGATGTTATAAATAGGGGGGCTGATTCTTTATGGAGATACAAAGGAAGGGACTATTCTATGTAAGGATGTTATAAAGAGGGGCTGATTCTTTATGGAGATGATACAAAGGGGGGGCTATTCTATGTAAGGATGTTATAAATAGGGGGGCTGATTCTTTATGGAGATACAAAGCAAGGGACTATTCTATGTAAGGATGTTATAAAGAGGGGCTGATTCTTTATGGAGATGATACAAAGGGGGGGCTATTCTATGTAAGGATGTTATAAATAGGGGGGCTGATTCTTTATGGAGATACAAAGGAAGGGACTATTCTATGTAAGGATGTTATAAAGGGGGGGCTGATTTTTTATGGAGATGATATAAAGGGGGGGGACTATTCCGTGTAAGCATGTTATAAAGGGGGGGGCTGATTCTTTATTGAGATGATACAAAGGGGGGGGGGGAATATTCTATGTAAGGATGTTATAAAGGGGGGATGATTTTTTATGGAGATGATATAGAGGTGGGGGGGCTATTCTATGTAAGGATGTTATAAAGGGGGGGCTGATTCTTTATGGAAATGATACAAAGGGGGACTATTCTATATGAGGATATTACGGGGGGGCTGATTCTTTATGGAGATGATTCAAAGGGGGGGGGGTTATTGTATATGAGGATGTTACAGGGGGGCTGATTCTTTGTGGAGATGATACAAAGGGGGGACTATTCTATATGAGGATGTTACAAGGGGGGGCTGATTCTTTATGAAGATGATACAAAAGGGGGGCTATTCTATATGAGGATGTTACAAGGGGGGCTGATTCTTTATGGAGATGATACAAAGAGGGGAACTATTCTATGTAAGGATGTTATAAAGGGGGGGCTGATTTTTTATGGAGATGATACAAAGGGGGGGACTATTCTATACGACTATGTTATGGGGGGGCTGATTCTTTATGGGAATATTGCAAGGGGGCTTAATATGGAGATGTTGCAAGGGGGATTAATATGGGGATGTTACAAGCGGGGGTACTCTATATGGGGATGTTACAGGGTGGGGCTATTTTATATGGGGATGTTACAAAGGGGAGGACTACTATTTGGAGGCACAAACTAGGATTAACTGGTTATATGGGGGCACAGAGGTAGCAAAGATTACTGTGTAAAAGCATAATTTTGGGGAGTTTGAATATAGATGTGGATGATGCCGGAGTAAGGAACCTAAAATGGTTGGTAGATCCTGCAGAAATAAGTCACGGCCAGACAAGTCTTCATGATAGCCAAGCAAGAAAAAGTGAACAACTTCAGCAAAAATGCCACTTGCATTTCATGCAGAGAAGGCACCTCCGGTGAGTCACTGGATGTAATTGCACTATAGTCACTGCATTTATAATAATTTTTTTTCATTACCAGCTGAAGTGTCACAGCAACAGCCACAGCACCACCATGTATGTCAATCAGTTAGAGCAGGAAGGGGCAGGAGGTGCAGCTGTGGCTTGGCTCCTCCTTAGGTACGTACATCCAAGGAGGGGATGGATACAGGGAAGGGGGAGGGATGATAGGATCTATACATATGTATTTATATTATTTTGCTCTAAGAACTTGTCTAGGCCGGTTTTGAAGCCCTCTACTGTTTTTGCTGTGACCAAATCCTGTGGTAGACTGTTCCACAGATTCACAGTTCTCATGGTAAAGAAGGCTTGTCGCCTCCGGAGATTGAACCTTTTTTTCTCCAGGCGGAGGCAATGCCCTCTTGTCCTTTGAGGGGGTTTTACCTGGAACATCTTTTCCCCATATTTCTTGTAGGGGCCATTTATATATTTAAATAAGTTAATCATATCTCCCCTTAAATGTCTCTTCTCCAGACTAAACAAATGTAATTCTATTAATCTCTCCTCATAACTAAGATGCTCCATTCCCCTTATTAGTTTAGTTGCCCGTCTTTGTACCCTCTCCAGCTCTAGAACATCCTTTTTATGAATCGGGTTCTAAAACTTGACAGCATACTCCAGACGAGGCCGCACCAAAGCTTTATAAAGCGGTAATATATCCCTGTCCCGTGAGTCCATGCCTGTTTTAATGCATGACAATATCCTGCTGGCTTTAGAAGCAGCTGACTGACATTATGTGGTGTTCTGTAGTCTATTATCTACCAGTACACCCAGATCCTTCTCCATCAGTGACTCTCCCAGAGAAATCCCCCCCAGGACATATGATGCATGCGGGTTATTAGTACCCAGGTGTATAACTTTACATTTATCCACATTGAACCTCATTTGCCAAGTGGACGCCCAAACACTCAAGGTGTCTAAGTCATCCTGTAACATCTGCACATCCTCCATAGACTGTACTGTACTACAAAGCTTGGTGTCATCTGCAAAGATAGAAACATTGCTGTTAATTCCATTCTCAATATCATTAATAAACAAGTTAAACAGAAGAGGGCCCAGTACTGACCCTTGGGGTACACCACTTATTACATAAATATGCAACATCAAATCCACAGCAGATTATGTTGTATTTTAATTTTTATGCGTTGATGATGGGGTTCACATATTTAAAGAATTTGTGAGGAATGTGGCAAATTGAAGCAGAATTCATTACAGCGTATAAAATACACTGCTATCTATAATATATCAGGGAGGATACACGATGTGGGCTGCTAGGGTTTGAGTGCCAGGGCTGAATTTTAGTCCCATTCCGGCCCTGGGTCACACCATTTTCTCAAATATACGTAGTGTAATCAAAAGGTACACCCACCAAGATAACAGGTCAATAAATCCTTGCGTTATTACAGGAAATCAATTTTGAAGGATTCGCTTATAATAAAATATACAAATTTATTAGGTATGCATTAAAAAGTACATCAGATACAAACAGATCACTATTTACAAAAAAAGCTCCAAACAAAGTAAAGCCATATAAAGAGCTATAAGTCAGTCTGTCTCGTCGTGTCTAGGAACCATCTGTCCAATGTCCACAGATCTCAATTCCATGATTCAAACACCCACAGAATATACTGACTGCTCTCGGCTAACAACAAGTGCCAATACACAAAGGTAAAATATGCTCCTACCAAAACCATATTTATCAGTTTGGACTTGGAGACCATTGGACCATCTAACCCATTAAACCATCTAGCCCAGGGGTGTCAAGCTCAAATACACAGTGGGCCAAAACTAAAAAAAATTACCTTGATATTTATTAAAGAAGGCTTTCGGCGCTCCTGGCACTATCCGATTTGCGTGCGGAATTCCTGGCACTGTCAGTGGTGTCCTTCTCCCTGCACTGTGCACTATGGTAAATGTTAAGATAAATTTCTATGATATGGTTTAACCCTAACGGTTACCCATTATTTCCCCCAAGCAGTAGGTAATCCCATAATTGTGCCCTATGCAGTAGCCAACCACTCCAATAGTGTCCCATACAGTAACCAGCCCTCCTAATATTGCCCCTCATAGTAGCCATATAGTAGCCAGGCCTCCCAATGGTGACCCATATGATAGACCCCAAATGTCCCGCCACTAGTGTCCTATATACTAGCCAGCCCTTGCCAATAGTGTCTTATATAGTAGCCAGCCCTTGCCAATAGTCTCTTATATAGTAGCCAGCCTTCCCCCATACCATGTTATATATTAGCCAGCCCTCCCCAAGTCTCTTATATAGTAGCCAGCCCCCCCATAGTATGTTATATAGAAGCCGGCCCTCCCCAAGTCTCTTATACAGTAGCCAGCCCTCCCTCCATAGTATGTTATATAGTAGCCAGCCCTCCCCATAGTATGTTATATAGAAGCCAGCCCTCCCCAAGTCTCTTATACATAGTATCCAGCCCTCCCCAAGTCTCTTTTACAGTAGCCAGCCCTCCCCCTTAGTATGTTATATAGAAGCCATCCCTCCCCAAGTTATTTTTACAGTATGCAGCCCTCCCCCATAGTGTATTATATAGTAGCCAGCCCTCTACCATAGTATGTTATATAGAAGCCAGCCCTCCCCAAGTCTCTTATACAGTAGCCAGCCCTCCCCAAGTCTCTTGTACACTAGCCAGCCCTCCCACTTAGTATGTTATATAGAAGCCTGCCCTCCCCAAGTCCTTTTTACAGTAGTCAGCCTTCCCCCCATAGTATGTTATATAGAAGCCAGTCCTCCCCAAGTCTCTTATACAGTAGTCAGCCTTCCCCCCATAGTATGTTATATAGAAGCCAGCCAGCCCCAAGTCTTTTATACAGCAGCCAGCCAGCCCCCAAAGACTCACCCTTTTTGCAGCTCCAGAGCTCGCGGGAGGATCACATACTTTAAGATTATAATATGGGAGGTCTGAGCGGCCGTTCGGTTTTGGTTTGGTTTTGGTACGAGCATAATTTTCTTTTGTGTATTGGCACTTATTGTTAGCCGAGAGCAGTCACAATATTCTGTGGGTGTTTAAATCATGGAATTGAGATCTGTGGATATTGGACAGATGGTTCCTAGACACGACGAGACAGACTGACTTATAGCTCTTTATATGGCTTTACTTTGTTTGGAGCTTTTTTGTAAATAGTGATCTGTTTGTATCTGATGTACTTATTAATGCATACCTAATAAATTTGTATATTTTATTATAAGCAAATCCTTCACAATTGATTTCCCACGCAATTTTCTCCTCATGTCAAACTGTCTGTTGTTTTTTTTACATTAGCTGATCTGTGCTGGCAGGGGCATCCCATTGGCATGGTCCTTTTTTTCAAACGTCGCCCCTTTTACTGTGCTCTGTGCAGTTTATTACACCGGGTACCGTTTCCAAAAAAGAACTGCACCACTGGGATCCCTGCACCAATGTCGATCGGCTAATAAAAAAAAAAAGTGCCCGATGCACTTTGAATAAGAAAAACGTTATTTAGTACACTGTGCCTTGGGCTTGCGTTAATCCATTGGCTTCAATGCGTTGTATTAACAGTTAAAATGCATTAATAACGGACATTATCTTAAAAAGTAGAGTGTTACTAAAAACATTCGACCCAATCTTAAAGGGATACTCCGGCGCTAATAAAAAAAAACAAAAAAAACAAATAACATAGTTTTTACATTTACCATCCCTCCGGAGTCTGTATCCATTTGAATTTCACGCTGTTTGCACGTTCCTAAAGCTCCAGTTGGTGGCTTCATTTTTTCTTCCCTTCCTGGTTTGGGCTTTCCCATGATGCACTTTGTCTCCTGCGATGTCTAACTGACTCTGTAAAACTGTTAGATGGCTTACAGCTTGTTTAGCCAATCGGAGATGACCAATCTGTGTCATCTGACAAAGGGAGGCTGGCTTAACAGGGCTTAGACCCGCCTCCCTCTAGAAAAGATAGGAAAGGGGGGCAGATAGGTGATTAAGGCATATTACAAAGTTATGTAACTTTGTAATGTGTTTCAATTACCGGGAAAAAGCTTTTCACTGGAGTACTCCTTTAATTTTATGGCAGTGCTACCAGATTCTAACCACTTATATGTAAATTTCTGAGCCACTGGGAAAATCTTAGATAATTCATTTTTTCTATGGTATAATTTTGATACTTTATATTTGTTGAAATCTTGTCCTGACTAATTTACCTGATAGAGACAATGTGTACCAGGTCAAATTGTCAGAAATTAGTCAATTTACCTAAAATGTATATAAACTTAGGACTTTTTTGACCATTATGTCAATGGGAGCCTTTTACTTTATAACCCATGACATACCGGTATGCCAGTGGGTCCGGCCACACTATGAAGTGAGCTCAGGACATGAACTCACTTCATAGAGTGTGGGGACTAGCTGTTAATAACGACCGCTGCCATTAACCTCTTCAGTGCCTGCAGTATGTCATTTAAAACAGTGACAGGAGCTGTCACTGTCCAATCGGGACCCCTGCAATGTGACTGTGGGGGTGACGATTGTTTTTACTGATTGCTAACTTTGTGGATGACGTCGTAAAACTAGATTCTCCTATACACTCACTTTCTTATCTATCCTGGGCTTCACGACTGCACACCTCAAAGCTCTTCTGTAAAGGTTGGAACATTATTTCAATAAAGATGATTTAACCAAAGCCATACTGCATCAAGGCAGTAATAAACGAGAACTGGAGAGAAATGCAATTCAGAATAGCACATCATGTGACCTATGGTTATACACTGCCTAAAATTTTTGAAAAACCTAAGCGCTTTGAGGCCTGCCTGAACTGCAATAGCATAGGAATCAATTTAGTTCATGGTTTAGTCTTGTGTCCCATAACTAGGCTTTTCTGGGGTAAGCTCAAAAAGGTACTAACAGAAAAATTAAGTCCCTTTACCATTAAGTAACATTACCTAGATACTATGCTGCTCCTGTCAACCCCTTAACGATACAAGGCGTATATTTATGCCCTGTGGTCGCCTCGGGGAGTTCAGAGGGGGGCCGCGTGGCTAATCCGCTCTGAACCGCCAGGGTCCCTGGACCGCAGCTATTAGCGGGCACGGTCCGATCGCCGGGACCGCTCATAAAGTAATCAAAATTGACAGCTGCATCTGATTACTTATGCAGCCCGTTCCTTGGTGGATCTCCGTATCTGCTGCCGGCCGGGGTCTGCGCCGTAATGGTGCTGATTCCGGCTCAGCACTCGGTTGCTTCCGGCTGCAGCAGTCGAAAGCAATCTTTACTATATACAGCATAGATCAATGAGAGATCAGAGTGCTTATTCTAGAAGTCCCCTAGGGGGGCTTCTAGTATAAGTGTAAAAGTAAAAAAGAAAAGTGTTAATATTAGTAAAAAAAAAAAAAAAACCTCCCCTAATTAAAGTTTAAATCACCCTCCTTTTCCCATGTTTATAAATAAAAATAAATAAACAAACAAACATGTTTGTTATTGCTGCGTGCGTAATCCCCCGAACTAATAATTTATAACATCCCTGATCTCGCACGGTAAATGGCGTAAGCGCCAAAAAATCCCAAAGTGCAAATTTGCGCATTTTTTGGTCGCATCAAATCCAGAAAAATTGTAATAAAAAGCGATCAAAAAGTCGCATATGCGCCATCAAGGTACCGATAGAAAGAACACATCATGGCGCAAAAAAATCACACAGCCCCATAGACCAAAGGATAAACGTGCTATAAGCCTGGGAATGGAGCGATTTTAAGGAACATATATTTTTTAACAGTGGTTTGAATTTTTTACAAGCCATCTCATAATATAAAAGTTATACATGTTACATATCGTTTTAATCATAACGACTTGAGGAACATATATAACAAGTCAGTTTTACCCCAGGGCGAACTGCGCAAAAACACATACCCCCCAAATAAACAAAATGCTTTTTTTTTTTTTTTCAAATTGCACCACACATTAAATTTTTTTTTTGGTTTTGCAGTGTACTTTATGAAAAAATTCAGTTGTCATTACAAAGTACAATTAGTGGCGCAAAAAATAAGGGCTCATGTGGGTCTCTAGGTGGAAAAATGCAAGTGCTTTAAGCACAAAGCGGAAAAAAATGGAATAGCAAAAATGCAAGTTGGCTCTGTCCTTAAGGGGTTAAATATACCTCTGGAAGAAGGTAACTTCACCCTTCTCATGCATGCAAGTAGCTAAAATCTGTCTCTGCTGGTACCACATATGTCTACTCCTGACAATGTAGTGGCTCAGGTTAACAAAATATATGCACATTGACCATCTAGAGGTTCTTGGGGCAAAAGAGAAATTAACAAAAGGCTTTTTCATGGAAATGGAAAATTTTTATTTGCAGCTTTTTTTTTTACATCAACTCATGACAACATTTAAACATTCGCTCTGGTATCTGCAGAAAGATGCTGCAGAGACTCTAGGAAAGCTTAAAGAGTCACTGTCGTAAAAAAAAATTTGGGCAGAAATCAATAGTCTATGTGATTTTAAGAAACTTTGTAATTGGGTTTATAAGGCAAATATGCCATTATCGGCATTTAAAGAAACTTTCCCCGGGCACCCCCTCCTCTCCTTTCTGTCATCTACTGCTCAGAATCAGGAAATCTCAATCAGACGGGTCCTGTCTGAGCTATGGAGACGGGAGGGGGGAGGAGAGACTGGTGACATAAGTCGGCAGAAGAGAACAAAGGATTACACAATAGGGAGCCCACTGAAAGCTATATTCAGAGGTCAGAGAGGTCAGTGGTGACATCAGAGGGAGAGAGCCCGGTGATGTAGCTTTAAATTAACTTTGTTGTCCTGTTTTGGAGCCTCATCTTCTCTCCTCCATAGACAACAATCAAGACAGGGGGAAGAGCTTCAAACTGCTTTTTCATGATAAAAATGCATTTTAGGCTAATAAACCCAATTACAAAGTTTCTTAAAATAGCCTGTACTCTTTATCTGCAAACAAATTTTTTTAATGACAGTGACACTTTAAACTTATCACATAATCACTATTAAACTAATGTACAATGTGCTCCATTACTAGTACCTGTGGTTAGGATGTTGCAGCTTGGAGAGACCATGGGCACAGGGGCGTGGGGGGAAACGAAATAGGATACATGTTGGCCAGTTGCTATATGTATATGTTCTGTTCTATTTTTGTATAGGCTTATGGTCCCATGTTGGGAATTGTTGTTTCAACTTTACTATGATGTTCTGGTGGTAATGTCTCCACCTTTTGACTATGTTCTAAATATAATGTGAAAAACTAAATTAAAAAAAACCCTGAAAAGCTATATAAACATGCATATTGCTGTATTCAGACTGACCTATAGCATAAAGCTGTCATGTCAGTTTCACTGTACAGTGCATTACACAAAAACAGAACCACCCAAAATTTGTAGAATTGTATTTTTTTTTCTTCACAAGTTTACTCTATAAATGATCTATTGGGGGTTTCCTAAGTTATTTTTGGTAGATTAAAATGCACCATTAACCCCTAGACGACTTAGGATGTACCGGTACGTCCTGGAAGTCTGTGCCCAGACGACCAAGGATGTAACAGTACGTTCTTAACTATGAAGCGCGCTCCGGAGCTTCATAGCAGGTTGGGGCACCTCACCGTTAATGACACGCTACCGATCAGGACCCTCGCAGTGTGACTGCAGGGGTCCTGATCATTAAAACGGACCACCAGAGGTCTCTCACCTGCCTCCGTGCGGTCTAAGTTATGTATGTACAAGTCCCCCAAAGTGACTTAAAATGTATAAAAAAAAAAAAAAGTTAAAATCACGAATACACTACCCCAAAGCCCCTTCCCCAATAAAAGTTGAAATCATCCCCCTTTCCCATTATATAAATAAAACATATAAAAATAAATAAACATATAATATACTGTAGCGTGCGTAATTGTCCGATCTATTAAAATATAACACGTGTCATTGCGAACGGCGTACACGTAAAGAGGGGAAAATGTGCGCGGATTACTGATTTTATGTTACATTATATATTAAAAAAAAATCAATAAAAAGTGATCAAAACATCCGATCTTCACAAATATGGTATTAATAAAAACTAGAGATCATGGTGGAAAAAATGACACCCCATACAGCCCCATAGGTGTAAAAATAAAAGCGCTATAAGCATCCCAATAGGCTCATTTTATTAATAATTAATTGCCAAAAAAAAGGATTTAATAAAAAAAAATATATATATAACATTAGAGAATCTGTGTAAACCTGCAAATGGTTGTGTTCGGTTGTGACCTATAGAATAATGGTATCATGTTGCTTTTACCATATAGTGCATTACCTAGATACAGGAACCCCCCAAAAGTTATATTCTTTTTTACGATTTCACCAATTTATAACTTCATAAATAATAATTTGGGGGTTTCATCATACATGTTATGGTAGAATGAAAGACGCCATTACAAAGTACAACTATTCCTGTAAAAAACAAGCACTTACATGGCCTTGTAGATAGAAAACTGAAAGCGCAAAGAACAAAATTTGTGCGGTCCACTGCGTCATTTTGGGCCTGGTCCTCAAAGGGTTAAAAGTACACATTTTTGTAAAAAAAAACAAAAAAAAAAACAAGCCCTTACATAGCCCTGTAGATGGAAAAATGAAAGAGTTATAGCTCTTAGAAAGCAAGAAGAAAAAAAAATGCAAAGCTGAAAATTGTTGTAGTCTGTTGTAGGCTCTGACCTTAAGGGGTTAAAATGCAATGCTTTAAAGTATCTTAATTAAGGAGAACCTTCACCTCAGAGCATTCAGTCCCTAAAACTAATATCTAGGGAAAAAAATTCTGCTTACTTTAGTTACATGTACAGGATTCGCAGCATTTGATGTATCCTGTAGCAGATGTACGTTTAAATGGACCTTAAAGAGGACCTGCCAACCCGCCCCCCCCTCTGTGCTGGGGCAGAGCCCGGCCGACCCCCCATTAGAGACCCTTATACTTACCCGGAGAACAAAGTCCCGCTCCTAGAGCTGCTCCCTCAGTCGAGATATCACCGTCGGAAGCCTGGCGCACGCACATCAGAGATGAGTCCGATGCCCATAGAGAATGACAGCTTCATTTATTCTCTATGGGCATCGGAATCATATCTGATGCGCGCTCGCCGGGCTTCTGGCGGTGATATCTCGGGAGCGGCTCCAGGAGCAGGACTTCGTTCTCCGGGGTAAGTATAAGGGTCTCTAATGGGGGGTCGGCCGGGCTCTGCCCCAGCACGGGGCGTGACAGGTTCCCTTTAAGGGTGAATTGACACATACAGGATCTGCAGCAGATTTAATGGCGCAGATTTTAAGTTGAAGATTCAAAGCTAATCAAATGTGGGCCATGAAATCTGCTGCGGATCTGCTGCACAATTGAAATCTGTGCCATCAAATCTGCTGCAGATTCTGTACGTGTGAACGCACCCTAAATGCATTTTTATTCTGTTTGTTTTAGTGTAGAAATGGAGGATTTGTCTTGGAGAGCAGAGTTACTACCTACTGCAAAGGTAAGACCAACTGAACTGTAACAAAAATACATTCGTTATATACATTTGTTTTCTTTGGGGGTGTCCCTTCCTTCCTTTTGCCTGTACTGTAGTGGTCCCCTCCTCCTGCGCAAAGCTGGAGGGGACCAGTACCTTGACCCGTTGGCTTCCCCTGGCTCCTGATCTTGCTTTGAGTGGCATCTCTGGTGGTCTTCTGTGGGTGGCGGCTGTATGTCCTAATAGTAGATGTGTGGCGGTGGCTTGCGTCTGGTATCCCTTCTTTACAGCTGTTCAGCTGCAGGAGATGCACCCTGCTTTCTGTGATCCCAAGAATGCGCCCTACTTATTGCACCTATGTGCATGCGTGGCCTGCTTCTGCTGATCAAAATAGCCATATTCTGATACATCATACATATTCTATAATGATTCCAATAAAAAGTACAAATTGTCCCACTATGTTGTTAGAAAAAATGATAGTACAACAATTTACACCGCTTGGGAGGCGACCATGAAAAAGGGCAGGGAGGAGGAGAATGACGAGCATTAAGGCTCAGAGTGTATGCCGGAGAAGGTGTTAAATCATTCACCTTCTCTTGCTTGAAATTAATAAACATTTGGCATGGTCATATGTATATTTGCCCCGAACTTTTAAATTAGTGACCGTTGTAAACAGGAAAAAACAAACGCCATAATGGCATTTTTTTGCCACATTACATTTAAGATAAAATTGAAATGAAACGTTATCAAAACGTCCCATCCATGGTAATAATAAAAACTACAGATCATGGCGCAAAAAAAAAGTTATGTAGACGTACAAATAAAAAGTTATAGGCATTAGAATATGGCAGTTTAAAGTCCAAATGGGCTGATTGGTTCCCTTTAAATTGTTGTGTAATAAAATTAATGGAATTTTTTCAATTTTTAATCTAGGTTATAACACTAAGGCTTGAAGATTTCTCTAATATTTCCCATTTTGTGCTTTACCAGCCAGAAACAAATAACAGCAAGGTAATTTATGCTAAAATATGTGGAGAGTGGAAGAGTGTTTTGATTTTTTTTTTTTGGGGGGGGCTGGTTCACTTGGAGTTGAGTTAAAAGATATAGTGGAATATCCAGGATTAGAATAACATGACATCTTGTCCAAAAACACTGTGACACCTGGTCTCCAGCTGGAGACAGACAAGGGTGATGTTGTTTCTGGGGGAAAAAAAGCTGTTACGTTTTTCTAATTTTAGATAACCCCTTTATTCTTCCCTTAGATACAGTTTTTGCAATCTGTTTTCTGGGCTAACAAAACAAAACACCCAAACTGAAAGTTTATCCTTCTTTTTGGCTGGTTTTCTGACATTTTTCTGTCATTTTCTCGTTTAATGTCATTTGGTATAGGTGTTTCATCTCTGATATTTTATTCTATCCATTTTTTTCCCATTACTTGTGATTTTTTTTTTACCATATGATTCCAGGATTATTATCTTCAATTCTTCAATAAAAATCCTGGAATTATTATATGATGAAAAAAATCACAAGTAATGAAAAAAAATGTATAGAATAAAATATCAGAGATGAAACACCTATACCAATTGACATTAAACGAGAAAATGACAGAAAACCAGCCAAAAAGCAGGAAAAAATTAGTTTTCCCTTTTTATTTTAGCCCAGAAAAAAGATTGCAAAAGCTGTGGCTGAGCGAAGCATAAAGGGGTTATCCAAAATTAGAAAAATGTAACCTCTTTCTTCAAGAAACAACATCACCCTTTTTTTTAGCTGAATAAAATTCCAGAAAATACACACGTAAAATCCAGAAATTCCGGAAAACATACACATTTTTTAAAAAAATTTTTAACGCCAAATTGCATAACCTGCTACAATTTTGCAAAACTGCACAAGAGCACAGAAACTCCAAAATGCTCTGAAAAAAGCCCAAAAAGTGTCTTGTGGGTATTTCCTTTCATATTTTCTTTATTGACTCTCAACTAACATGTGCCCAATTTTTTTGAGTTGTGTTTTTGTTTTGTTTTTATCCACCCTTTAGGGTGCCTTCACACGTACCGTGTTGCTGCTTATTTCTCGCACAAAACTCGCATCAAACTCGCATGAAAGTTGCTGCGTTTTTTGTGGTATTGAACTCGCCTGTGAAAAACATATGAAAATCATAACTCGCATGTAAAAATCGCACCAAACACGCAGTGAGAATACACATACATTGGCTTGATAGCAATCGGTATCACTGAATTTATGTGCGAGAAACACACAGCGATGCGTGTGAAGGCACGTTTTTTTCCTAGGGCATTTTCTTCATGCAGGGACCAATCAGCCAGTAGCTGGCTGGCTATATCAGGTAAATCCTGAGGCAAATCATTGGCTGAGCCAGTTTTATTTGTGTGTCACGAGCACAACTAAAAGTATGAATATTAGGCTGCCTCCCAGCACTTCTTAAGACAGCTAGTACACCTTCTATGCTTTGGCATAAACTTATGTAATTGCCTTTATATGCCCGTTTTAAAACTTTAAGCGATATTCCAAACCTGTCTGTTTTGTTAGGTCAAGTCCCTCTGCTTAGGGTCTTCTCTTTTCACTTTTAAAAGTGATTTTTTGCAAAGATTTGCATGAAATTCAGGTTGCTGTGAGAGGTTACATGGTTGGAACAATATCTTAAAGAGGTATTCGCCCAGATTAATCTAAAAAAAATTACTTCCAAAGCTTCCTTGTATTACTTACCGGCTAGCCCTGAGTAATTTGAGGCCTTTCCTGCATTTATTGGTGCCTAATTTGCTCCATTTGAAGTTCTTTGAATCCAGAGACAATTTTTTTTATGGAGCTGGCCGTGAGACTACAACTCCTGGCATGCTGTGCACATTCTTCATGAGTAGTGCTTCCTCCAGAGTGTGCGCATGTGTGGGATACTGGCTAGTGGGAAGGGGAGAAAAAACTGGCTCCCGCATATCTGCAGTGGGTCAGGTTTTTACTTCTAACACAGAACAATGCAGAGACTCTGGCTCTGCAATTTAATACAGTCTCTAACAGCACAGCACACAGTACTACAACCTAAATAATAAAAGTGTAAATGTAGTGTACATGACAATGGCAGGAGGTACATAGCATGCAGATCGCTGGCACTTAGGTGCGCTGTGTCCCCAGCAGCATGCAGACAGCTTTCCATTAATTGCAAGTACAGCTGTGGCTGCCGCATCCTTGCCCTCCTGTACAGCTTGGACTTCCTCTTCAAGAGCCGCACCGTGCCCGATGTCCTTGGTTTCCTGAGGGACGTCAGTGCCCAGCTCCTGATCACTGGAGCTGCTGAGGAATCGCAGTGCCTGGCTTCTGATCACTGCCATCCCTCAGAAGTTATACAGTAAGGAGGGCAAGGAGACAGCAACCACAGCAGGTAACGGCAATGAATGAGAAGCTGCCTGCCTGCTTCTGCTGGAAACACAGCTCACCTCAGTGCCAGCAATCTGCATCACATGTACCTCCTGCTATTGTTATGGACCTTAGATTTATACTTTCATTATTCAGGTTGTAGTACTGTGTGGGTCGGAATCACAGCGGTTGATATGCAGTCGCCTGCATTATAGACACACGTATTCTTGCACAGAGATTCAATACACTATTGACGATAACAATAAAAAAAAAAGATACTTTACCACATTAGATGATGTCTGACCACATGTGGGTCTCAGGCTGTAGGGAGTGGCAACAAGTTCAAATGTCTGCAAAGGTAGTGGCAATATTGTTATCGGCAAAGGCACAACCCACTGACCAGCCGACATAAGGGATGTCAGTGGATCACGTGTCCTTCATTTTTTAGTGGGCAGGGTTATAGGCACTAACCCAGCCCACTCTCATATTGTATGGCTGAAATTTTGTACTTTCAACTATGTCTTCTGAAATTTCTTTTGTATTCTGAAAATTTCTCATTATAAAAATAAGACATGAGAAAAAAAAAATATGGTTAGATCTGGTTTCTGACATCAAATCTATTTGCTATGTTGAAGTACCACTTGATCCATCTTTGATACTGTTGTGGGTTCCTACCAAACATTTTACCTCAGCTAGACACCCTTTACCTACTTTACTTTGTGTGGTGGCTAGGCTCCCTATACTTCTGCTACACTGGAGATCGACATCTCCACCCACAGTATCTGAGTGGATACAAAAATTTCATTGGATTGAAGGAACTTTGTAGTTGTAACTCTGCAACCATGAGAGGTACCATAACGTATGGAATTGTTGGATTAATTTTTATAACTACTACTGGCTTACCTCGGATACTTAGTGAGACTTATGGACCAAAGTTTGGTTGGTCTCTCTTAACTTCTTTCCCTCCCCCCTCCTTACCTTTTCTCCACAATTGCAGCGAGTATATGCCCCTTATTTATATCTGTGATTCATCCTTACTTATCTTTTGGACTAGTACCCATTGTTTTGTTTGTTTAATATATTTTATTTGGTCATTGCTTGTCTATGATGCACCTGTTTACTGTGCCACTTTATTTTATACATTGATTGTGTAATTACACTTTAACAGGGCTGCAAGCCTGTTGCACAGATTTTAAAAATGTAATGGTTACTTTGTATTTGTTTGTGTGTTAATAAAAACAGATTTGAGCGGGGTGGGGGGGTGGGGTATGAATAATTTAAAGAGTGACATAAATCATTGGATAATAGTGATATTCCACTGTGTGAAACAGTTACACAGCAGTTGATGTCAAAAGCTGTACTAGTAGCCTCTTGCATGTACTTTTCTTTTGTATCTTATTAATCGTATAACTTTTATGATATTTGCTTATCTGGGACCACATAGTCCTTGGCATGTACAGGAATTTTGCATCATTGGGTAAACCCTTAAAATTATCACCACCAGGTTGGATACAGAGGCAATTTAGTAGCGACCATCTGACCTCTTGTCCACTTGCAGTCACTTTGTTTGCTTGGCACTCAGCTTATACTCGGCTTATACTTATACGGCTGCCTTTCATCTTCATGCTGTTCCACCCCGGGTGATTGGAAAAGCTGAATCCAGTCCTGGGAGACTGGGAGAAATTTCCCAGTACTTAATCCAGCCTTTCCAGGCACCTGGGGTTGAGCGGCAAGAAGATTAAAGGCAGACGACGTATAAGCCAAGTGGCGAGCAAACAAAGCAATCTGCTTTGTTTGTAGTGTAAATTCGCTCATCTCTAATTACAAGATTTTAAACTAGAAAAGTAGGACATGCGCAGCTCCCAATAAATAAGAAAGTGGGTGCACTATGCCAGCATACAACAGACTAAGTATAGGGAGAGAAAAGACATGTAGTATAATGGCAAAATTGGCATACTCCCCTGAGGAAGTCCGAGTGTATGGACAGAACAGGTGGGGATCTTCAGACGGCACCCCGGTCTATCCCTGTCAAATTTATTTGGTGATATACAGCTTTGGTCATCTTCTCTTACAGATACTTACTTTCTTGTCATCTTATCCCGATTAATGTTGATTGCATTATGCGTTATTTATATATCTATTTTCTGATTTAGTGACCTGCTTTGCGTTTATATCTATATATCTATACATGTATATATTGTTTCATATGATAGGGATATTATATATTTTCCATGGGGTTGCCTGTCTTGGATTGCATTAGGCCATATGCTCTCCCTGGAATTTTTGGGGAGTTTTAAGTGGTTTTAACTGGGACTTTTTTCTTATTGTATTGTGTACCTGACTAATAAAGTATTTTTTATATTTTCACTATTTGGTTTGCCAATTTTGTCTTTTCTCTCCTTATAATTACAAGGTTTGTTATATCACAAATCAGCTAAATTGTTGATAGGAAATACAGTGGTGCCTTGGATTACGTGCATAATTCGTTCTGGGACTGTGCTTGTAATCCAAATCACTCTTAAACCAAAGCAAATTTTACCATAATAAATAATTAAAATGCAGACAGTTGGTTCCACACCCCAAAAATAATGATTTTCTTTCGGAATAACATGTAAAACAAATTAAATAAACATTTAGAAACAGCTGAATATTTCATATTATAAGTTACGGTACAGTAATTGAGAGGATAGGAAACACAAGGGCAGACAGAGTCCAGGGAGCATGAAGGAATGAGTGGAATATGTGGGCACATAAATGCAGCGCACTCTGTCCGGGGAGAGAGGGGTTACAGCTATGGAGAGATTACCTCCACAGTCCTGTCTCCTGATGCAAGCCCCAGCCTGAAGTGAATCTGCCATCATTTGGATGGTGAGGGAGACTTCCTGGGCCAGAGTACAGTGCTGTAGACCACACTATGCAGACCATGCCCCTTCTCTATTCCCCCTCCCACCAAGTACAGGGAGCTCTTAAACCAAAGCAATGCTCCTAAACCAAGTTACAATTCTGGAAAAATGTGAGCTCTACTTGCAAAACACTCAATCAAAGTTACTTTTAAACCAAGGTACCACTGTATTATTTTTTTGCTCCCAATGAAGTGCTATGTCTTATTTTTAGTGGATAGCTTATTTTTTCATAAAGAGGTATTAACACTTTTATTAACATTTATTACATACAGTACAGTAGTTGTCATCACAAGCCAGCATAAGCAGACACTTTTACTCCTAATCTAAGCTTGTTTGTAATAGGTTCACAAACCTATTGAGCTGTTTGTCTGCAGCAGACTCACACCCTGAAGCTATAGAAAATCTTGGTCAAACTGGTCCACTTCCTGGTCTTCCTCTGTTGCCAGGCAAGCTGTAATGCCTCTTCTGTAACCCTGCCCACCACTAACATCACACCAATCAGTGAGCACCCGTCAGTTGGTCTCTTGTCCTCCATCTCTTCAGTGGGCAGGATTATAATAGCTAGAGGACATGTGTTCCACGTCTCAGAAAGTGGGGGTCAGGAGGAAAAAGCAAGATGGAAAGGACTCCGTTTAACTCATTTTTTACACCCCCACAGGGGGTGAGTCCCCAGAGAAAACACCAAAGGGGTGCAGAACACATAATTGATTTGACTAATATGTGAAGCTATGGGTGGACACTTCAAAAGTATAAGTAATCTGCCAACTGAGTTGCAATTCCAGCATTTTTGGTACTGATTTGGTATTATCTGGAACAACTACATAGAATGTGCACTTCGACAGATCCTTGCAACTGGGAGGCTGCCATGATATACCTATACCTGTACATCGTGGGTCCTTTAAGAGGTCGTCTGAGAAAAATTAACTTTTCCCCTATCCACAACAGCTAGGGACCCGATACGGAAATCGGCGGGAGGTACGGAGATCAAACTACTTTTGATCTCTTACTTTTCCCCTATCCTGTGGATAGGGGAAAAACTTAGTTTTAGGTTGAAATGTACAATACTAAAAAAAAAGTTAGCATTTTCTGTAACGCATGTTTTATACATTTTCTCTGCAATTCTCAAATGTTAATGTAAAACACAACCTTATGGTGTGTTTACACAGAGAGGTTTATTTGACAGATTTCTTATGCTAAAGCCAGGAATGGATTTGAAAAGAGGATAGATCCTAGTCTTTTCTTTATGACCTGTTCTCTGTTTGTTCCTGGCTTTGGCTTCAAAGATCTGTCAGATAAATTCCTCTATGTAAACTCACCATAAGGCTGTACCAGTAAACCCTACAACAGTACGCCTCTGTTGGGGATGTGGTTGCCACCGGGTTCCGAGCACATTCTGGATGCTTACAGTATGTGGAACAGCAGCCTTAAGGCAGGCATACTATTTCAATAACTGATAGCCGAATGATCTGCTGGCCATCAGTTATGTCTCCTATCCACAGGAATATTAAGCAAGGCTGAGTGTTCCCGTGTTCTCTATGGGGAGAGCAGGGTTAAGTCACAGCCAGAGCGATCTGGCTTTGGCATATCTCTCCCAGAATAAAGGGGTCGGGCAGTGATTGTCTATCACGCCCCACCCTTACTAAGATCGTCATCATTGGGGAAGGTCGGGAGAACCCCATACACCTTGTGTAGACAGCCAAACCCATCACAAACTGAGGGTATGGCCGACAAGTGTGTATGGGGGACCGTTAGATTGCCCAATTGTATGGTCAGGGCCACACCGACAGTATATTGCTTGTGCAGCCCCTCATTTAGATTGTTGTCGCATACTCATTCCCTGTTTACACAGGAAGATGTGTGCCCGACTAACAATGATTTTTAGGGCTGCACAACCATTTGCAGGATATTTTACACAAATCAATAATTGGGCCATTATGCCAGGAAGGCTATGCTTTGCAGTACTTACTTTGAAGTCATTGTCTGAATTTCTTTATGCCACCATGACATTACCTTTATGGTTCCACAAAACCTTGACTTTTAGCCTGTTTTTGTTTCATTCAGTCAAAAACATCAAACATTGTCATACAATGTTTGTCAGCAATGGCAAACTGCTGTATTTTTTTATACATACATTAGCACAGTAATGTGTGTAGGTATGTACATGTTTTGTTACTCTGATGTCTGAAACTGTATATTTTGTTTCATTAGTTTTCAGTGGAATGTGAATTCCTGAATGATGAGCTAAAAACCACACAGTTGCCTGTTACCCATGCATTTTCATTTGGTATGTACAAATTATCATAATTATAGCATACATTTGTGCTTGGTAGCAACATATGGGAGATGCAATACTTAAAGTGTTACTGTTATTTGCATTTTAACAGACATGTAAATAGTTACTGACTCATTGACTGATACAGCAGGGGTGAAGTGCAAATCATTGTGTGTCTCAAGTCAGATGTTCTGCTGGTTGGATGTGAAGTGCAGGGCTGCACACTCTCCCTATCTATCCAGCTGTGCCACAAGTTATCCGCCAGGAACAATGCCAGAAATGCCCCTGTGGCTGGTAATCGACCCCTGGTAAAGTAATAGCAATCAGCCTAGGAGCATGAAAATGCCCAGTCCTTTGCTAATCGTGTCTTTAGAGCAGGCTTTAAAATGTATTGTTATTGGCCGCACATCTTCCTGTGTAAACAGGTTTATGTGTGACCCATAGTGATAAAAGTAAACTGACAGCACAGATATGCGTATATCCATACTGTCAGTTTCCAGATCACAAGCAGTACATACTTACCACAGGGCTTTTGATGTGGCATCCGGCTGTTCAGTCCCCCTGCCGCTCCTGTAACTTCTGGCTGCCGCTTCCTCCAGAATGATTGACTGCCAGAGTAAATGGGGCCTTAAGATACATCGGGCAACCAAGGGACTGGAGAGCCGGATCACAAACCGTGCAGAAGGTAAGTATGCACTGCTTGTGATCTGGAAGCTGACAGCTTGGATATATACTTATTTGTGCTCTCAGTTTCCAGGGCTGCACAAATGATACAACAGCCTAGCCATGCTAGGCTAGCATGAAGCCTAGCCGCTTGATTTGGTCTACCCTGTAAAGGCACTGCAGATGAGCACCAATTTTGCTGATCGGCGCTTGATAATAGCCGCCTGCGGCTGACAAATTTAAAAGGACTCTAAGGATTCCACTGGCTGTGCTGTACTAAATTGCTATAAAAAAGTTTTTTTGTATAAATGGTAAAATAGTAAACAATTTTTTTTTTTTGTCTGCCTAATTAGAGTATGTTGATGCAAGGACACACAAAATCTGCTTGGTGTGTCTGATGGTTACATGATGCAGAATTTTATCTGCAGATAATTTTTTTTACATAAAAGTGCAATGTATGTTCGAACATACCCTAAATGATAGTTTACATAAATAATATAATTCACTACTTTTTCAACAACATACTGCAGTGTCAGCGTATAGAGAAAGATTATGAATATAGTTCTTATTTTGATGTCTTCACTGGCCAGACACAGGAGACTCAGAAATTTTACTTAAGTCAGAAGTGTTGCCAGATCTACAAGCTCATCTGCCAGAGAAAAATAGTGTAGTTCACAAAAGACTAGTTTAGTGTCTAAACTGTTCTCCCATAGATGAACAGTTAAAGTAGTTCAGCAAAAACACTTTGCTTTCGCTTCCCCCTCGTTTCTTGCTCGCTGTCTGTGCTATTACATGCACGGAGAGCGAGCAGGGAAAAAGCAAAAGGGACTGCCCAGACGATCTTTAGATTGTCCGGGTGGCCCATTGACGTCAGCTCCAATCTGCAGCTGACGATCGGCAGCCTTTTCATTGGCTGGAGCGCATTACATGGCTTTCAGCAAGCTCAGCCAATCAGGGCTGAGCAAGCTGTGCACCAGCAACCATTTTCCTCTCCCATTCACTGCTGTGGAAGACAGGGAAGAGAAAGGAGACCAGGCCCGCCCCCTGCTGTGACGACATCGACCCAAGATGGTGCCCGGGAGAAGAGGACGGGGTCGACAGTTATTTGGTATGTATACTTTATTTAACTTCTGGGGGGGGGGGGGGGGGTACAGGGCCAGACTGCTTATTAGCGCACGTTACAAAGTTATATAACTTTGTAATGTGTGTTAATTTAGCCGAAAAAGAAAATCGCTGCACTACCCCTTTTAAGGCTATGTGTACACGAACACACACACAGTAAAAAAAAATCAAAATAAGATCGTCATTTTTTGTGAAAATAAAACAATGTGTGAACAAATAAAAAATGCTATATTTTGCAAAAGCAGTTCTTCAATAATGAGCATGTTCATTATTTGGGCGCTCCTAATAAATTTCGGATGGTATTCTATACCAGTTTTCTGTGCACTCAAGGCCAGTTTCCCATTGACTTAAATGGAGCACATTATTATATTGAAAATATGACTGCATTTTACCCTCAAAATTTTTTAAAATTTACAATTCTCTAGTTATCTCTTTTTTTTTAATTTACATTGTGTGAGCATAACCTAAATAGAGTGTGAAGATAAGTGTGATTTAGTTTTTGTCCTCTTTTTTTTTAACCCCTTGCCGCTTAATGATGTTCTCGGAACGTCCTGTAAAGCAGGTAGGTAGGTAATAAATAAATATAAATAATATAATAATATAAATAAATATACACATTCCCCACCCCACCCCTTTATAAATGATCCCTTATGAATAAAATGCACATATTTTTTATCGCTGCAGCCGTAATTAACCTGTTTTATTAATCATCCCGCTCCATTAACTCTGTAAAAAAAAAACTAACCAAAATGACATTTTTTGTTAATCCCGCCACCTTAAAAATACATAAAAAAGCAAAACGTCACATGTACCCAAATAGTGTACTATTAAAAACATCAGCTTATTCAGAAAAAAAAAGCCCCCACTTAACTCCATTGGCGAAAAAATTAAAATATTTCTGCTCTTACAATATGCAAGACACAAACAGTAACTATAACAAAAGCTATATAAAATGGGTATCACTGTAATCGTACTGACCTGACAAATAACAATAACATGTAATTTGTGATGTTCAGAAAACGCATACAAAACAAGCTGCTAAATTGTGTTTTTTTTTTCGTACCACCTCATAAAAAATTAAATAAAAAATTATCAGGGTGTCACATGTCCCCCAGAATGGTACAGATGGAAAATTCTACTTGTCTTACACAAATATTTTGGCACCGCAAGGCCTCTGTGACATGGTATAATGGCTAAAAAAAACCCTGATCTAAAAAAGGCCCCAAAATTCGCTAGGTCTCTCATGTCTGAGGCCTGTTGTTGACTCTGGTGACGCACTGCAGCCACATATGGGGGATTTCTAGAAACATTGGAATAAGCTGAATAAATATTGAGTTGCATTTCCCAGTTAGTATTTGCTGTGTTAGAGGGAAAAAATGGGTTAAAATGGAATATTTGCCAAAAAAAAAATGAAAATTTTAAATTTCTCCTCCAGCTTGCTTAAATTTCTACAAAACACCTAAAGGGTTAATAAACTTATAAAATATTACTTTGAATACTTTGAGGGTGCAGTTTTTACAGTGGAGAGAGTTATGGGGGTAACTGACATACAGGCCCTACAAATCCACTTCAGAACTGAACTGGTCCCTAATAAAATCAGAATTTGAAATTTTCCTGAAAATGGAAAAAAAAAAACGCTACAAAATTTCGAAGCCCTCTAACATCCTAACAAGTAAAAGGACGTTTACTAAATGACGTCACCATAAAGTAGACATGTTGTAGATGTTACAGTAATAATTAGTTTATGTGGCATGATTATTTTTCTTAGAACAAGAGAATTTTGAATATAAAGAAATGTAAATTTTCTAGTTTTTGCGCAAATGTTTTTTTTTTATAAAAACCTACTGAATGTATGAACCAAAGTATACCACAAACATAAAGAGGAATATTGATTCCAATAAAGAAAGTCACAGCGCCTGCACTAAGAACACTGTTGATTGAAATGCGGATATGGAGTAAAGACGGGTGTAACGTAGTGGATCTGGGGATCGTGGTGCTGCTCTCAATAGCCGAGGTTCATGGCATAACATACAATCATAGAAAAGCAAGAGCGCACTCGCCCAGTAAAATCAATTCTTCTTTCATTTCTTGTCATATATTAAAAGCCATCCATGTATGTATCGGTTGGTAGGAACGCCAGTGCACTTGAATCACAGAAGACGTGACAGCTGCTTCACGCCCTGCCGGCGCTTCTATCAGACGTCGCTACCTCGTTCACGTACACAGGTGGGTTATACACCTGATGACGTAAACGAGGGGGCGTTACAAAACGTTTAAAAACAACATGTGGTCTACCCTATGTTAAAGGAACATACTCAGGTCAATTCTATCGTTTAATCCGCTTGGACCTTGAGCATTTGTAGCCAAAATCCAGCATGCCTCTTTTTGTAGAAGTAACTTATTTGGGTTATAAAATAAAGAACATATAACATAAAGTACATATATAGATAGTATATTCCATGCATCCAATCAACTTAAACATATTATACATTTCAGAAAAGTCACCCGTCCCCGGTCCACCCCACCCCTGTATACCCCCACCCCCACCCTCATGAGGACTCTGAAAAGGAGGGATATAGAGAAGAGAGAAAGAGGAAAAAAATAAATAATTTCTAGTTAATGAGTTACGTCACATTTCCATCTATTTCAAATTTTCCCGAATCTTCTCTTTCTCTTATCACTATTTGCAAAATGGATCTTTTCATAGCACCTGATCTTATCTACCAAATGTCGCCATTCTGCTATAGGGGGTTCCTCTATATCCACCCAGTGTCTCATAAGAACCACCCGTGCCATAAGTAATAATTTGGCGATTATCATTTGTTGTTCTGGTAGCTGCACGGTGCACCCTAATATTATACATAAGGGATTATATGGAATCTTTACTTTTATTCGCTCTTCTATTTTAATAACTACCTTATGCCAGTAGTCCAACTCATATTTCTGTGCTAAAAATTCAAAACTCAATAACTTCCCTCCTTCAAAGACTTGATCTAGTACCGTGATTCATCTGTGAACCCAAAAGCTGGCCTCTATTTTCCCTAACTCACCTAGATTAGGGTTCCCCCATAGTGGCGTAAATTGCGTACTGCCAGCTATGTGACATAATTTCTTAATATTATTCCAGACTTTACTCCATAAAGCTAAGTATGTGAAATCTTTGTTATTGACACCAACCTCTAAGACATTAAAAAGGTGCTTACCATATTGTGTATCTAATCCTAAGATAACGTCTCAAACAAATATTGAAGCAGCACCAGTGATACAATATGATAGTCAGAGTGCTTGTCTTACCGGACCGGACCTAGGTCCGTAATAGGAGATGCAAAAATGTAGAGGAGACAGCACATCCAAAGAAAATCTTCACTTTAATCACACAAGTGCAACGTTTCGGCTATACAACCAGCCTTTCTCAAGCACTGCTTGAGAAAGGCTGGTTGTATAGCCGAAACGTTGCACTTGTGTGATTAAAGTGAAGATTTTCTTTGGATGTGCTGTCTCCTCTACATTTTTAATCCTAAGATAAACTTTCCTAACAGTGTATCCCTATTCCTTTGAATATTTTGTAAGTGTAGTGCGAGAAAATATAATTTGAAATCCGGAAGCGAGAGCCCTCCCTCTTTTTCCCCTAAAGTAAGGTGTTTGTATTTGATCCGCACTCCATCCTTCCCCAAATAAGACGATTCAGTTGTGCTTCTATATATCCGAACCATTTATTAGGAATCCAGACAGGGGCAGAGCGTAATACATAGACTATCTGAGGTTGTATTATCATCTTAATAAGTGCTATACGGTCTACTTGTGATAGAGGTAGTCTCAGCCAAATATCTATTTTATTTTCGAGCTTTTTAATTAGAGGCTTAACATTTAACTCAATGAATCTTCTTGGGTCAGATGAAATGTTAATCCCCAAATATTTAATACTATCGTCTTTCTTTAGTTTAATAAGGCCAAAGTCTGAGTGTATTTCTTCTTGGCCGATCGAGAGACACACAGACTTGCTCCAGTTCATTCGGAGCCCCAAGATATTTCCAAATCGCTCAAGGCAGTTCATTACTCTTGGTATTGCACTATCTGGATTCTGCACCATAATGAGCATATCGTCAGCATAAAGAATTATTTTGCCTAAGTCCGACTTCAGGCTTTTATCAATGAATCTTGTCTGATAGCAGTAGCCAAAGGTTCGATATATAAAGCATAGAGAGTTGGAGATAGGGGGCACCCCTGCCTGGTACCTCTAGTAAGGGCAAACCATTCAGACATACCCCCATTTATACATAATCTCGCCCTTGGAGATTGGTACATCATCTTAATCCAGGTTATTATATTCTGTCCAAGGCCAAAAACCCTGAGAGTCCTTCATAAATATCCCCACTCTACCCTATCGAAAGCCTTAGTGGCATCCAGCGACAGGATAGAGTGGGGATTGGCTCCATCGACCTGGACGTCCACAAAAGCTCGCTCAATATTCAGGAAGGTGGATCTCTGTGCAATAAAGCCATTCTGATTTTCGCTGATCAGTGATCCTACTACATCTCTTAGTCTGAGTGTTATGACTTTGGCAAAGAGCTTAACGTCCGAGTTCAATAATGAGATAGGACGATATGCATCGAGTTCAGTATTATCTTTAAATTTTTTGGGAAAGACAACTATTGTGGCTTCCGCCATAGATTGTGGCAGGTTGCCAGATACACAGGATTCATGCAACACCTCGTGCAGGATTGGCAATAAGACTTCAGCATATTTTTTATAAAATTCAGTTGTAATTCCATCTGGTCTTGAGGCAGAACCATTGGGCATAGTATTCAGAGCCTTTTGTAACTCACTTAGGGAGATACTGTATCTCTATCTAAGCTCGTTCTTTGTTCTTCTGTGACAGTTGGTAATTTAACTCCATTAAAAAACTGACTGAGCAGACCATCAGACACCTCCCCCTCCGAAGAGTACAAAATCCTGTAGAATTCTCTGAACACCCTCCTTATTTCCTGCTCTTCTCTAATGATCTCACCTGATTCTCCCCTAATGGCCTCTATTCTTTTCCTAGGGTCTTGAGCTCTAACAATATCGGTGAGAGTCTTATTAGGCTTACCCGCCGCTACAAATCTTTTTTGCTCCTTCTTTTTTCATGCCATTGTTAGTTTTTTATGCAAAATGAAATAAATATTAAAAAAAAAAAGTAACTTATTTACATCTTGCCCAATTTTGCATTGCACTTTTTCTAGACCCATACATTTAACTTGTTTATTAAACATCATTATGTATATCATTCATATGTTTAACCCCTTCAAGACCAAGCCTATTTGCAAGACCAGGCTCATTTTTTTAAAATCTGACCTGTCTCGCTTATAGCTCAGTGATGCTTTAACGTATGCTAGTGATTCTGAGAGAGTTTTTTTTCGTCACATATGGCACTTTATATTAGTGGCAAAATTTGGTCACTACTATAGGTGTTTTTTGTGAAAAACATCAAAATATGAAAAATTAAAAAAATTTGCTTTTTATGAACTTTGAAATTCTCTGCTTCTAAAAAAAGAAAGTTGTATCACATAAATTAGTTACTAAGTCACATTACCGATATGTCCTCTTTATTCTGGCTTCATTTCATAAACATATTTAACTTTTTTAGGGTGTTACGGGGCTTAGAAATTTATCAGCAAATTACCACATTTTCGTGAAAGTTTCCAAAACTGATTTTTTTAGGGACCAGTTCTTTTTTTAAGTTGATTTAGGAGGTTTGTATACTGGAAACCCCCATAAGTGACCCCATTTTGGAAGCTACACACCTTAAAGAATTAATCTAGGGGTATAATGAGCATTTTAACCCTACAGGGGCTGTAGGAAAGTATTCACCATTAGGCCGTAAAAAAATTTAAAATTAAAATTTTCCAATAATATATGTTTAGATTAAAGTTTCTCATTTTCAAAAGGAACATGAGAAAAAAAGCACCCCAAAATTTTTAACGCAGGTTCTCTTGAGTACTACTGTTCCCCATATGTGGGCGTAAACCACTGTATGGGCACACAGCAGGGCTCAGAAGGAAAGGAGCGCCAATTAGCTTTTCCATTGCAGATTTTGCTGAAGAAGTTTCCGAGCGCCAGGTGCAGTTGCAGAGCCCCTGTAGTGTCAGTGGAGTAAAATCTCGCCATAAGTCACCCCATTTTGGAAAGTGCACCCCTCAAAGAATTCATTTTGGGGTGTGGTGAGCATTTTGACCCCACAGGTATTAGAGGAAAGTATTCAAAAGTAGGCAGTAAAAATGAAAAAACTCGAATTTTTCCAATAATATGTTCCTTTAGTTAGAAAATTCTCAATTTCATGAGGAACAAGAGAAAAAAAGTACCCCAAAGTTTGTAACGCAGGTTCTCCTGAGTAAAAAGGTACCTCATATGTGGGCATTAACCACTGCATGGACACACAGCGGGGCTCAGAAGGAAAGGAGCGCCAATTAGCTTTTCAAATGCAGATTTTGCTGAAGAAGTTTCTGAGCGCCAGGTGCGTTTGCAGTGCCCCTGTAGTGCCAGCGGAGTAAAATCTCGCCATAAGTCACCCCAGTTTGGAAAGTGCACCCCTCAAAGAATACATCTTGGTGTGCGGTGAGCATTTTGACTCCACAGGTATTAGAGGAAAGTATTCAAAAGTAGACAGTAAAAATGAAAAACTCGATTTTTTCCAATAATATATTCCTTTAGTTAAAAATTTCTCAATTTCACGATAAACAGGATAAAAAATTCACACCAACAGTACCCCATATGTAGGCATAAACCCCTGTATGGGCACACAGCCGGGATCAGAAGGGAAGGAGCGCCAATTAGCATTTTCCGTGCAGATTTTTCTGAAGAAGTTTCTGAGCGCCAGGTGCGTTTGCAGTGCCCCTGTAATGTCTACAGAATAGAACCCCCCCAAAAGTCACCCCATTTTGGAAAGTGCACCCCTCAAAGAATTCATCTTGGGGTAGGATGAGCATTTTGGCCCCACAGGTATTAGAGGAAAGTATTCAAAATTGGCCAGTAAAAATGAAAAACTCGAATTTTTCCAATAATATGTTGGTTTAGTTTGAAATTTCTAAATTTCACAAGGAACAGGAGAAAAAATGTACCCCAAAATCTGTAATGCAGGTTCTGCTGAGTACAACGGTACCCCATATGTGGGCATAAACCACTGTATTGGCACACAGCAGGGCTCAGAAGGGAAGGAGCGCCAATTTGCTGGAGCAAAACCGCAGCTAGTAATAGTTATTAGAATAGTGCAGTTACTAAAATAAAATAAAAAAATGAGATTACAGGTAATGTGGGGTGGTTATGGACAGTCTGGGGTGGTTACGGGTAATCTGGAGGTGGTTACGGGCAGTCTGAGGTGGTTACGGGTAATCTGTAGGTGGTTACGGGTAATTTGGGGTGGATACAATGAACATGGGGTTGTCACTGGCAACCTGTTGTGGTTACGGCAACCTTGGGTGGTTACGGGCAACGTGGGATGGATACGGACAACCTACTGTGGTTGCAGACAATCTAGGGTGGTTACAGAACAACGTGGGGTGGTTACGGACAATCTGGGGTGGTTACAGACAATCGGGTGGTTACGGATAAACTGAAATGCTTATAGGTAATCTGAGGTGGGTACCTGTAATCTGGCGTTGTTACGGGCAATCTGGAGGGGGTCATTGGCAATTTGGGGTGGTTAGAGGCAAGGTGCGGTAGTCAGAGGCGACATGCGGTGGTCAGACATCAACCAACACCAAGATATAGAGTAACAATGGTAAGCACACCATGACATATTAACTAGAATTCATTCTTTATTGAAAAATCACAAATACAAAATAATCCGGCAAAAATACATGTAAGAACCCCCCTAAAAACAATTAAAATCGATCCTCATGAAACAAAAGAAGTCAGGTAAATAGCCAACAACTCATATATAGCCATATATACAGCGAAGCTCACTGGTGCAAAAAATGTAAATCAGATATTACTGGTACTGTGCAAAAATAAGCATCCTGCCTGCAAAGACCTATAAAGTGCAAGTGCATAACAATAAATACAGCAGAGTATACAGTGGCACAGACATGTGATAAAGAACTAACAGAATAAATATACTACTAGCAGGAAAGAATCACAGTATATCACCAGAGCCCAACAGTGGCACCAGAGAGCCTCTGGACCGGGAGACCGAACCCCACGCGTTCCGTCCACTAACTGGACTTTCTCAAGGGTAACATGATGGGGGGTAGAACATGATTCGATATCCTACAAGATTACATGATTAATATCACATGTGAATAGCAAACAGAGACATTGTGGCACTGACCGTAAGGGAAGACCTCTCCATGCATGCGGTGCTAGATGAAAATGGCCGCGATGGCGTGTAGAAAACACTGTTGCGCATGCGCGAGGTACAAAGGAGATATACAGGAAGTGATGTCAGAGACGAGAACGAGGCTTAGTGTTGTGCGTTCCATCACCCGGAAGTATCCAAATACTGGTGATGGCCGCTACTGACACTTTTACATATAGCGCACGCGCAGATATTATAATATGGCGCCTGCGCAATGAATACAATGTTAGAGAAAGGAAAATAGATAATAGTCTTACTAATCGCTCAATAGAAAAAAAGAAAAGATAAGAAAAGAGAGATAAAAGATAAGAAAAACAATGCGATGTAACCCATATCCAATCCTGTCTAGATACTGCCCAGATAATAAAAAAATTATTATTTAAAGGGGGCAGGTTTACACAGCGCATAGTACAGTAGTAATAACAAGAGAGACCCATGTATAATTAGAGCTCATCCTGAATCAAGGACGTGAAGTGAGGAACTGGAGGGCAGACGCCCAGACGTGTGTGAAGGGAACCTACCATAGGATATCACAATATATCCCATTAAATCATAAAGATAAACCATAAAAATATACAGACGTATGCGAGTATAGTAACCACCATGTACATGCATGGAGAGGTCCCCTCCAGTAACGCATCCCAGGAGTACCATATGGGGAGGCTAGGGTAAAAAGTAGATTCATAAGCCTAAGACCAATAGTGTGGGTCCATAGAGACATAGAAATATCCGCTTTTATATACAGAAATTTAAAGCCATAAACAGTAATCAATAAAGACAAAAAAATATAAACCTATGCATATAAAAGAAAGCGGTAATGTTCATATTTTTTGCATCTTTTTTTTTCTTATTGTTTCCTCAAAATCATGCCATAAATGAGGCGACGGATCAATTGCCCAGGAACAATCAGGTAGAGGAACCTCACAGTATATTCATGTGTCGCTAGCTGTGCAAAAAATAGGTTAAAGAATAAAAAAGTGATAAGTGAGTGATATATCAAAAGACGAGTCGAATAGCAACTCCAATCAGTGAAGTGAATAAACACAGAAATATATACACTATACAAAAGAAACGAAATGAGATAAAGACAGAATGAGAAATGTAGAGTGGTGAATGTATGTGGAAAAATAAGACCTAGCTAAAATGATGTCTATCTATATGTGAAATGTAAGTGGGTGAAGAGTGTGAATGAAACTAACGTGAATAAATCTAGCTAAAGTGCAAAAACGTGTATGTAATATGAAAAAAATGTATGAAGAAGTGTAAGGGTAAAAGCAAAACCCGAGAGAGAGGACAGACAAAATACAGAACACAAACAAAGAAGCAATAGAGAAAAAAAGGAAAAAAGAACAAGAATGGAAAGTGCAAGAATACATGGATAAACACAAAAAAAAAAAAAAGAAACACAAAAAGAAGAAAAAAAAAACACACAAGAAGATGGTGCAACCCCACACCTCATGAATGAATAAACTGCAAGAAAGAAGAAAAAACAAAGACAAGATATAATTGAACTCACTTGTAAAAGCCAGTAAACAAGAGTTCCTCATTCAGTCCCAGTGGTGTTAGGCTCTGGAGTCGATAAATCCATCTCGATTCTCTCTGTAAAAGGGGTTTAATGATGTTACCCGACTCCCCAGGTGAACTTTTTCCAAGCCTGTGACCCTAAAATCATCATATTTACCGGCATGATGGTCCCTGAAGTGTCGCGCCAATGATGTCAAGTCCGGTGTATCATATGGAATTTTCGAGGCCCGACGAATATTTGATAGATGTTGTTGCACCCTTTTGCGTAGTTCCTGTGTGGTTTGACCCACATATACCACTGGACATGAACACGTAATCGCATAGACTACATTTCTGCTGCGACAGTTGATATAGTCCCTACATCTGTAGACTTGTCCATCCACAGGATTTCTAAAGGATGGTCCTGTAGCAATCAATTGGCAGACTGTGCAGCTTCCACATGGGTACATCCCCTGGAGTTTCTGGCCACTCCCCAAAGGCACCCTGGGTCGCACAAAGTGACTATGACTAAGTAGATCTTTAAGATTCTTAGCTCGTCTGGCTGTTAGATTCGGTTTTGGGCTAATGTGTATGTCCAATCGGGGTTTCATTCGTAGAGTGTTCCAATGTCTATCCAAAATCTTGTAAATGTCCTGCCACTGGTTGTTGTATGTCGTCACAAGTCTCACTTTATTCGTCGTCGGTCGTCTTTGTGGTCCAAGTAGTTGTACTCTCTCTGTGTTTCTAGCTCGCTGAAATGCTTTTGAGATGATTCTTTTTGGATAGCCTCTTTTCTGGAATCTGTCAGTCATATTTTCAGCTTCAGTCCGAAAGTCGCTATCCAAGCTACAATTCCTTCTTATTCGTAAAAATTGGCCCACTGGGATGCTGTCTCGTTGATGTTTTGGGTGAAAACTCCCGTATTGTAGTAAGCTGTTACTAGCTGTCTTCTTCCGAAATGGAGAGGTCCGTATATGGCCATCTTCCAATCGGAGTTTCAGATCCAAAAAATCGACCGAACCCTGCGAAATGTTCCAAGTGAGAACAATGTTATTATCGTTGTTATTCAGGTGACGCAAGAAACATTCACAATCCTCTCTTGATCCTGACCATAGTATGACAATGTGATCTATATAGCGCATCCACTTGATGACATTATTTTGGAACATAGCCTCCCCATATGGTACTCCTGGGATGCGTTACTGGAGGGGACCTCTCCATGCATGTACATGGTGGTTACTATACTCGCATACGTCTGTATATTTTTATGGTTTATCTTTATGATTTAATGGGATATATTGTGATATCCTATGGTAGGTTCCCTTCACACACGTCTGGGCGTCTGCCCTCCAGTTCCTCACTTCAAGTCCTTGATTCAGGATGAGCTCTAATTATACATGGGTCTCTCTTGTTATTACTACTGTACTATGCGCTGTGTAAACCTGCCCCCTTTAAATAATTAATTTTTTATTATCTGGGCAGTATCTAGACAGGATTGGATATGGGTTACATCGCGTTGTTTTTCTTATCTTTTATCTCTCTTTTCTTATCTTTTCTTTTTTTCTATTGAGCAATTAGTATTCAATGTAAGACTATTATCTATTTTCCTTTCTCTAACATTGTATTCATTGCGCAGGCGCCGTATTATAATATCTGCGCGTGCGCTATATGTAAAAGTGTCAGTAGAGGCCATCACCGGTATTTGGATACTTCCGGGTGATGGAACGCACGACACTAAGCCTCGTTCTCGTCTCTGACATCACTTCCTGTATATCTCCTTTGTACCTCGCGCATGCGCAATAGTGTTTTCTACACGCCATCGCGGCCATTTTCATCTAGCACCGCATGCATGGAGAGGTCTTCCCTTACGGTCAGTGCCGCAATGTCTCTGTTTGCTATTCACATGTGATATTAATCATGTAATCTTGTATGATATATAATCATGTTCTACCCCCCATCATGTTACCCTTGAGAAAGTCCAGTTAGTGGACGGAACGCGTGGGGTTCGGTCTCCAGGTCCAGAGGCTCTCTGGTGCCACTGTTGGGCTCTGGTGATATACTGTGATTCTTTCCTGCTAGTAGTATATTTATTCTGTTAGTTCTTTATCACATGTCTGTGCCACTGTATACTGTGCTGTATTTATTGTTATGCACTTGCACTTTATAGGTCTTTGCAGGCAGGATGCTTATTTTTGCACAGTACCAGTAATATCTGATTTACATTTTTTGCACCAGTGAGATTCGCTGTATATATGGGCCAGGGAGTGAGTTGTTGGCTATTTACCTGACTTCTCTTGTTTCATGAGGATCGATTTTAATTGTTTTTAGGGGGATTCTTACATGTATTTTTGCCGGATTATTTTGTATTTGTGATTTTTCAATAAAGAATGAATTCTAGTTAATATGTCATGGTGTGCTTACCATTGTTAATCTATATCTTGTTGTTGGTTGATGAATGAGCTTTTGTATATAGAGGTTTAGCACCCGGACTGTGTATTTTGGGTTGTGCATCCCCACACTTTTTGTTTAGCGTGCGGTGGTCAGTGGCGACGTGCGGTGGTCAGTGGCGACGTGCGGTGGTCAGAGGCGACGTGCGGTGGTCAGAGGCAATCTGGCATGATTACGGGCAACCTGGGGTGGTTATGCGCAACCTGGGGTGGTTATGCGCAACCTGCGGTTGTTATGGGCAACCTGGAGTGGTTACAGACAATGTAGAATTGTTATGGATAGACTGAAGTAGGGCTGGGCGATATTGACCTAAATCATTATCGCGGTTAATCATACATGTAGCCGCTGTAACGATAACTGAACGATAATTATGACACGCCCCTTAGGTAAGCCACACCCTTCTGCAAGCCACACCCACTTAACCGTGCCAACCTGGGGATATTTTGTTTTAATAGAGTAAAAAAAAAGTAACTCACTGAGCAGCAACACAAGGATGAGCCATTTAGTCTAGTCATTATTTGTTGTTATAATTAGGGGGTCTCAGAGAACCTGGACATGTATATACAGGTATACAGCTACAATAGGACATGTATATACGGGTATACAGCAATGTACAAAGTACAGGACGTGTATATACAGGTATAGCGTTATGTACTTCATAGCTGTATACCTGTGTAAGCATGTCCTGTAGTGCGTACATAGCTGTATACCAGTATATACACATCCTGTAGTGTGTATAGCTGTATACCCGTATATACACGTCCTGTAGTGGCAGTATTATATATGTATGTACACACTACAAGACGTGTATACACAGGTATACAGCTATGCAGGTTCTACATTAAAAACACATGCACACTCAGCTAAGCTGAGCATTCATGTGTCTAATGGTGCGTTTACACAGGCAAATTTAACTGACAGATCATTGAAGCCAAAGCCAGGAACAGACTATAAACAAGGATCAGGTCATAAAGCAAAGCCTGAGATTTCTCCTCTTTTTAAATCCATTCCTGGCTTTGGCTTCCAAAATCTGTCAGATAAATCTCTCTGTGTAAATGCACCCTTGGCGGATCACAAAAGACAGCTGGGGGTGGAGCAGGGGCATAGCTAGGATTCATGACACCCCATAGCAAAAAAATAAAAAATACATGGGGCCCCATGTATTTTGTATGAGCCCCCCAACCTCTGGCAGCACATCAAATAGAAGAGGGGGCAGCTGAAGCGGGAGCAAGGGGGACTGCAATTAGAACTGGGGCAGGGTGGCAGCAGCTGGGGGTGATCTGGGCAGAAGCTGGGGGAGATCTGGGCAGAAGGGGGGGCAGAAGATGGGGGTGATCTGGGCAGAAGGGGGGGGCAGAGGCTGGGGGTGATCTGGGCGGAAGGAGGGGGTAGAAACTGGGGGAGATCTAGGCAGAAGGGGGGCAGAAGCTGAGGGTGATCTGGGCAGAAGGGGGGGCAGAAGCTGGGGGTGATCTGGGCAGAAGGGGGGGCAGAAGCTGGGGGTGATCTGGGCAGAAGGGGGGGCAGAAGCTGGGGGTGATCTGGGGAGAAGCAGGGGGCAGAAGCTGGGGTGATCTAGGCAGAAGGGGGGGGGCAGAAGCTGGGGGTGATATAAACTGTATCTTCTCCCTTGTCACTAGGGAGAAGATACAGCACTGGCCCTCACGGCTGCCACCTCCTCTCACCCCCCCCCCCCCTCCCGAACAGTCGCTGACCAACTCCTCATACCCGACACACATGCGGCATTTCTGACAGTCGCCGACCCGCTCTTCATAACCAGCACTGAGTTCACACGCGGTCCTCCTGGCCGCACGCACCTGCAGGTTCCCGCTCTCTGGAGAAGGAGGTTGCAGGGACCGGGGGATCGTGTGATGGATGGCGTCGCTGCGCTGGGGCTGTATAGCGGGATGTGGGGGCGCAGTGCAGACCCCCGATCCCGCTATACAGCTTCACCACCCACAGTGACGCCATCCATCACACGATCCCCCGGTCCCTGCAACCTCCTTCTCCAGAGACCGGGAACCTGCGGGTGCGTGCGGCCAGGAGGGCTGCGTGTGAACTCAGTGCTGGTTTTGAAGAGCGGGTTGGCTCTTCCGGAGTGAGTGGCGGGGGCGGCCGGGAATGCCGCTTGTGTGCCAGGTATGAGGAGCGGGTCAGCCACTGTTCGGGATGAGAGGAGATGGGGCGATGGGCTGCTGCCAAATGTCAGACTGCTGCAGGGCAGGGGATGGGAGGTCACCTGCCTCAATAGTAAATGTGCGCCCTGGCTGGAATCCCAGGCAGATTGGGAGCGGGGACACTGGGGAGCTGAGGGGGCGGAGGAGAAATACCGCAAATACCGCCCTGGCAAAGTTGAGGTCGGTTTACCGACGCCAGGGGCGGTATTGGTATTTTCACGGTATACCGCCCAGCCCTAGACTGAAGTGCTTATAGGTAATCTGGGGTGGGTACATGTAATTTGGGGTGGTTACAGGCAATCTGGGGTGATTACGGACAATCTGGAGGGGGTCACTTGCAACGTGCGGTGATTACGGGCAACGTGCGGTGGTTACGTGTAATCTGGGGGGTTACGTGCAGTCTGATGTGATTACGGACAACCTGGGGTGGTTATGGGCAACCTGCGGTGGTTACGGGTAATCTGGGCGGGTTAGGGGTAATTTGGGAGTAAACTGCAATTATTACTATAATAAAAAGTGTGTTTTATTTTTTTTGTATGTTTTTCACTTTGTACTTTATACATTCATTTTCACTATATTACTATGATTACTGTGATATTTTCTATCACCGTAATCATAGTTCAGTGACAGAGACCAAATTGGTCTGTCACTTTAAATTTTCAGAGTTGGCTGGTTGTGGAGCGCATGTGCACTTCATAACCAGCCAGGACGCAGAGGAGGAAGGAGCTCCCAGGATCAGGTGATTATATGGGGGGGGGGGGAGGTGACTGGGGGGGGTGGGGGGGCGACTTGGGGGGGGGTGGGGGCACATCACTTTTTATCCCGTCACTAATTATTCATGGTGACAGGGGATAAAAAGTGCTGGGAGCACATGGTACAAGCGATCAGCGATATATAGTATATACCGCTGATTGCTTGTACCGGGACCCAACAGGGGGGTCCTTGATCACTGCCCCATGATCTCCAGTGGCGGAGAGCATGGGGCTTTCATTCATTTTTCTTTTTTGATCACTGTGAACAGACATTAGTCTGTTCACAGTGATGGCGGCGGCCATCTTGGATCTGATGGCCGCCGCGGGGAGGGGGGGTTAGTGACTGGGCACTAGGGGGGCTGATCTGGGGTCTGATTTTACTTATTTCATCTCCCCCCACCGTGGATTCACGGTGGGAGTGATGAAATACAGCGGCGGCACCGGCCCGTTAGTGACCGCCGTTTCGGTGGTCACTAAGGGGTTATTGGGGGTCAGCTGCGGGATCTCAGAACATCTCAGAATAACCGCGATAACTAAAAGCATCAAAGAGTTATCACTACATAAAGAGAGACAGGTCAGATTTGAAAAATCTGCCCTGGGCATTAAAGGCAATAAACATTTCCTTTCAAATCTACTGGCGTCAGAAAGTTATATAGATTTGTAATCTAGTAATCTAAATCTCAAGTCTTCCCATACTTATTAGCTACTGTATGTCCTGCAGGAAGTGTTGTTTTATTTTCAGTCTGACACAGTGCTCTTTGCTGACATCTCTGGCCAAGACAGGAACTTTGTCTCGGTTTTCTATGAATCCCCATAGAATACCACTCCCGCTCTGAACAGTTCCTGTATCGGCCAGAGATGTCAGGCTGAAAATAAAGCATTTCCTGCATGACATATAGGAGCTAATAAGTATAGAAAGACTTAAGATTTTTTAATAGTAGTAAATTACAAATCTATATAACTTTCTGATACCAGTTGATTTGAAAGAAAAAGTTTTTCGCTGGACAACCCCTTTAAGGCCAAAACAGGCTGCAGAGACAAGGGGTTAAACAAGGCTTGTTTCTCCACTAGGCCTGTTACCACCCCACCCCAATTCTGACTAGACAGACTTAGTAAATGCGTTTTTGAAAGCTACAAAGCTGATTCAAATATAGTTTGCGTCATTTTGTTTGTGTCTTTATTTTTATGACAGATAGATAGAATACAGCCTCCTGACACTCTTTGCAGAGTCGATCTGGGTATGCCAAGATGAGAAGTAAGCCACCATGTGGCTTTCTGCTGAGCTGTATGCACAGTATATACTAAACGCTGTGTAAACTTTGATCTGGAAGGCAGAGGCAGTAATTCGCCATCCATGCCTTCTCTGGAGAGCTCTCTACTCTTGCAGTGGCACAATCATCATGCTTTTGAAAAACTAGGCAAGAATTGTTTAAAGTGTGCTTGCAGTATTAATTAATGGCCAACTGGCCCGATTATACAGGCAGTTGGCAAGCAGCTAGGTTTAAGGGGAATTATGGGTAAGATGTTATCCCGTATCCATAGGATGGAGGATAACAAGCTGACCCAGTGTGGGCATGCAAAATAATTGGGGTCTAAATACATGCAATACATTGGCAATATACATAATAGTGCTATCCCCACCTATATCCTACCCCACTTTATTTTTATATTTTATTTTTTCTATCTGAATACAACTGTTTTATGTTATTTACATATTTCAGATAGTAACCATTGAGTTATGTTAAGGTCTCCTAATGATCCCAGAGACAGAGACATTAAAGGGGTACTCCAGCGGGGGGTGGGGTGGGGGGGAAACTTTTTCGCTGGGACCGGGGAGGAGGTGGCCAAGGGAAAAGATTCCAGCGGCGGGTCCCGCATCGCGGCGCTCTGGTGGCCGGTTCCCGGACGCTTCCGGGTGTCTGACGCGGGCCCGAGACGTGACGTTCAATATAAATAGGCTAATCAGGCTGATTAGCCGTGCTGCAGCCACTCTCACTACGGTGTGTGTACTGGGGCTCGTCAATCCAGACCACGTATCCAAAAATTAATGACACAACACCAAAAAGTACTTGCTGTTATTTTTAGTAATATGAAATGTGATCACACAAGTCTTTTAAGCAAATTGCATATACATTACCACGGTGCACGGAATATATTTCAGCGTGAGAGAGGCACTTGTAATCTTCGCCCACTCAGGGCTGGAGGATTCAGCTCCACATTGAAGGACACCAGCTGCACATCACGGATAGGGGGTTGGACAACGTCCACACGTCTGCGACGTTTCGAGGTACACGCCCTCGCGTGCCTCTCTCACGCTGAAATATAACCGAGACGTGACGTGTCAGGTCCGCTCAGCCACTCAGTGAAGGAGGCGGGATCTGATCAGACTTGAAACGGATCCTGCCTCCTTCACTGAGTGGCTGAGCGGACCTGAGACGTCACGTCAGACACCCAGGAGCGGCCGGGAACCAGGCACCTGAGCCCCCCCGCCGCTGGAATCGGGGAGGTGAGTGGACGTCTTTTCCCTCGGCCACCTCCTCCCCGGTCCCAGCAAAAAAGTGCCCCCCCGCTGGAGTACCCCTTTAAATTGTTATCATCCTTCCTGTGGTCAAGTGTGTAGAACACAATTTTGTTTATTTTAATGCATATCTATCAAAAGTTAGATTTTATACGTGATTTGGGGAAATCATTCTAAGAGTCCATTTACACAGAAAGATTATCTGACAGATTATCTGCCAAAGATTTGAAGCCGAAGCCAGGAACAGACTATAAACAGAGATCAGGTCATAAAGGAGAGCCTGACATTTCTCCTCTTTACAAACCCATTCCTGGCTTTGGCTTCAAATCTTTGACAGATAATTTGTCAGATAATCTTTCTGTGTAAATGGACCCTAAGGGATAAAATTGTCTCCCGAAGGAGTGGTTCTTACCGTGCGTGCGTGACTAGCACTCCGTTCATTTTCTGTGGGGCTGCTGAACAACATAGAATATATGAAAGGCTGGTCATGCACATGTAGGTCATTCATTCATTCTGTATGTGACCTGAATCCCAGAGAACAGTTGCTTGTTTCAGTGTTGTACTGAGCAGAATTTCAGGCCAGAATAAATATTGTGTAACCCTCCCAGGCTTGTCAATCACACCTTGATTATGACTAGTTTTTGACAATTTGCTTACACAATGTTCTGTGAAAGTTATTTTATGGATGTTGCTCACTCTGGGTAGAAAATCAAATATATGATTAGGAGGATATGGGGGTTGATGCATAATCTGTTACAGTTTGCTTTGTGGATGCTAAATACAAGTACAGATGGCATCCCTGCAGTGTAGCTGAAGCCCAGTGCCCTGTGGCTCGGTGCAATGGGAACTAATCATTCTAGTTCAGTCATGTCAAACTCTGGCCCGCGGGCCAAATCTGACACATGGTCCTGTTATTTTTGGCCCGCCAGGCAATTCAAAGTTTGAATTACAGCTGGCCCGCCATGCCTATATATAAGAGACTATGGGGAGGCCTAGCTACTATATGCGAGACTGAGCGAGGGCTGGCTACTATATGAGACTATGGGGAGGGCTGGCTAATATATGAAGCTATGGGGAGGGCTGGCTACTGTATAAGAGACTATGGGGAAGGCTGGCTACTATAAAGGGAGACTATGGTGGAGTGCTGGCTACTATATAAGAGGCTATGGTGGAAGGCTGGCTACTATATGAGACTACTAGGGAGGGATGGCTACTATATGAGACTATTGGGTAGGGCTTGCTACTATATGTGACTACAGGGGAGGGCTGCCTGCTATATAAGAGACTATGGGGGAGGGATGGCTACTATATGAGACTACAGGGGAGGGCTGGCTACTATAAAAGAGACTATTGGGGAGGGCTGGCTACTATATGGAACACTTGGGGAGCTGGCTACTATTTGGGCACTATTGGGAAGGTGGGCTACAATTTGAGACTACAGGGTGGGCTGGCTACTATAGAAGAGACTATTAGGGAGGGCTGGCTGCTTTATAAGAAAATATGGGGAGGACTGGCAATATAAGACTACTGGGGAGGGCTGGCTACTATTTGAGACTACAGGGAGGGCTGCTTACTATGAGACTACGTGGGAGGGCTGGCTACTATATGGGAAACTTGGGGGGCTGGCTACTATATGGGATTATTTGGAGGGCTGACTAATATGTGGGGCAATTTTGGTTGGCTTGGCTATAACTTGGGGCAATATTGGGGGGGTTGGCTATTACATGGGTTTGGGTTTAATCATGGCATAGCAATATATCATGTCATTTATCATAGAGCAAAGTCCTGGGAGACTCACACCACTGACAGTGCCAGGAACACCACACACTACTCTGACAGTGCCAGGACTGCCAAATTCGAGCTTCAATAATTATCAAGGTTGGTGCGCGACCTTGTCCAATTTTTTTATTTTGGCCCACTGTGTATTTGAGTTTGACACCCCTGTTCTAGTGCCTGAGCACTTATTCCATCCCTTTTAGATGTAAATTCAGTTATGAGTAAGGCCCATGGAGGGACAGGACACCTATCCTGCACTCTAGTAGAGATGAGCGAACTTTCTGGATTTTTTTGAAAAGTTTGGTTCGACCGAATTTCGGATTTCATAGTTTAAAGCATCTATATGATACGGGGGTAGTGTATTTGGTTGAATTTAGGGCTCTACATGTCAGTAACATCATTATCTTTTCAATTTCTCAAAGTTTTTTTTTTTTTTTAGACTTCAATATTCTCCATTACAGGGTCTATGCAGGAAAACAGTCACAAATGCAGTGAAGGAGCAGCAGTAGTCATTGGAGGCCAGTGGAGGTCCAGCAATAGTCATTTGAGGCCAGTACAGGAGCAACAGGAGCCAACATGGAGGCCAGGCAGGAGCAGCAGCAGCAGCCAACATGGAGGCCAGGCAGGAGCAACAGTAGCCAACATGGAGGCCAGGCAGGAGCAGCAGGAGCCAACATGGAGGCCAGGCAGGAGCAGCAGTAGCCAACATGGAGGGCAGGCAGGATCAGCAGTAGCCAACATGGAGGCCAGGCAGGATCAGCAGTAGCCAACATAGAGGACCGGCAGGAGCAACATTAGCCAACATGGAGGCCAGGCAGGAGCAACAGTAGTCAACATGGAGGCCAGTGAAGGCCCAGCAGTAGCCAACATGGAGGCAAGGACAGGCACAGCAGTAGTCAACATGGATGCCAGTGAAGGCCCAACAGTAGTCAACATGGATGCCAGTTAAGGCCCAGCAGTAGCCAACAAGGAAGCAATGGCAGGCACAGCAGTAGTCAACATGGATGCCAGTGAAGGCCCAGCAGTAGCCAACATGGATGCCAGTTAAAGCCCAGCAGTAGCCAACATGGAGGCAAGGGCAGGCACAGCAGTAGTCAACATGGATGCCAGTGAAGGCCCTGCAGTAGTCAACATGGATGCCAGTTAAGGCCCAGCAGTAGCCAACATGGAGGCAAGGGCAGGCACAGCAGTAGCCAACATGGATGTAAGTTAAGGCCCAGCAGTAGCCAACATGGAGACAAGGGCAGGCACAGCAGTAGTCAACATGAAGGCCAGTGAAGGCCCAGCAGTAGCCAACATGGAGGCCAGGGCAGGAGCAGCAGTAGCCAACATGGAGGCCAGGGCAGGAGCGGCCGGAGCCAACATGGAGGCCAGGGCAGGAGTAGCAATTGTAATGAGGTGACATGAGCAGCGGAAGCAGAATTATGAGGTTCATGGACAGGCGAGAGGTAGCATGGCAGCAGCAGCAGGAATGGTGGAATGACCAATAAGGTCTAGTTCACATATGGGCTATAATAGAAGCAGAAAAGGTCCTACATCTTGGTGACAACAGGACCAAATCCTACTCTGTGGTATCAGGAGCAGGTGTTAAAAAGTCCTTATCCATCCATTTGGCGTTCATTTTGATGAAAGTCAGACACTCCACACTATCACAGGACAATCTGGTTCTCCTGGGACTAACAATATGACCTGCTGCACTGAAAACTCGCTCGGATGACACTTGTGGCCGGACAGGAGAGTATGTCCAAAGCAAATTCAGCGAGTTGTGGCCAGACATCTAATTTTCCCACCCAGTAGTCCAGGGGTTCCGGCACGTTAGGTGGCAACGTAGAGTCCAAAAACACCTGGACTTGCTGTTTGAGGTGTGCCGCCACGTCCTGCTGCTGTGCGGGTGCTCCTGTTACCCTGGCCTGTGGCTGCATGAAAGCGTGCATTATGGACATCAGGCTCAGACAGGTGCCGCTGCTCATGCCACCCAAGCTGCTAGAGGAGGATGTGGAGGAGGCAGCACTGCTGGTGTGGCCCTGGTGAGAATGGCGTGAATGAGAGTGCCGTGTTCCAAAGGCTGCTACTAACTGTGCACCCAGCTCCTCTCTATAATAATTCATTTTTTCCTCCCATTGGGCATGATGTCCATGTCTATGATTTAAATGTGACAAACTATAGTACCCACTGATATCACTTTCACCCTCCAGTTTTGTACTTTTAAAATGTTTTAATTTTTATGTGTGATTAATAAAGGATTTTTGTGGCTTTTCTAAGACTTGTTGAGTTTGTGCAATTACTTTTGGGTATTTACATTATGCTGGATCTTTCGCTGGAGGCAGGAGCTATGATGACATAGGGGGAAGTTCTGTTTATAATGTATAGCTGTATGTGGCAGAGAGAACAGATGATTGGTTGCTATTGGAAATCCAGGTCATTTTTTCTTTAGACATTTTTATTTATGTCCCCCATTGATTCTAATATAGAAAATGACTATTTAAAGCATTAACTGTGAGACAGCGTGTATCAGTTATGTAAAATTAATGTGTTCCCTTAACCCGTCCTAGGTTGCATGTGATACTGACTCTCTGGTTTGTATAATTGTTAAATGTTTTTATTTTAGGACTATCATCAAGTCACATAAAGATTAATTCTTCTGGACTACTTCATGTTTTAAGCCTCCATGGGTTCAGTAAGGTACTGTAACGAATGGAGCTATTGGATACCTTTTGACAGAATATTTTTTTGCTTATTGAATTATAATTTTATCTATTGCAGATATACCAAGCCTTTAACATTTTAATCAAGAGAAACTGCACTCCGTCCATAGGCAAGTAACATAGATATATTTTTGACATTTAAATTTTTTAAAGAAAAAAAAAATTTATTGAAATTTTTTTAACATTTTTTTATTAGTCTACAAAGACACTAACAAATTATTCTATGTAGAAGAAAGGCAAACATTGAGTGCCGCTAAGGAATAATATGAGATGGAACAGTTTGGTGCTTAATGTGAGCCTTTGCTTTCATCAGGTTTTAACACATTTTTCAGGCCATTAAAAGGTGGTACAGCATATTCTGATAGGGTCTAACATGTTTTCAAAGCTTTAGCAAAGTGCTTTTTTCAACATATAACCACATATATTGTTTAAAGGGAACCAATCAGAACAAAAAACAGTATTAACCCCTTAACGACATCGGGCGTAAACTTACGCCCTCGCGCCCTGGTACTTGGCGCATCAGGGCGTAAATTTACGCCCGATGTTTCCCCGATCGCTGCGTGTTCGCACACAGCGATCGGGGAAGATGGCCTGCTATAAATCATAGCAGGCCATCTTAGCTTCTCGGCACGGGGGGTGGTTAACACCCCCCGTGCTTACGATCGCCGCTATAGGCTGATCAATTCAGATCAGCCAATAGCGGCGATCGGAACCTTTGACCCGGAGAAAAATGGCCTGGAGAAAAATGGCGGTCGGTGCTGTCCGAGGACGGCACCGACCGCCATTACTGTAAAAAGTAATGGTGGTAACCGTGCCACCGGCCCGATCGCCGTGAACGGCCGGCCGTTCAAGGCAATCGGGCCGGTGGCACAGCGATCAGAGTCCCACAAAATAAAAAATACCTGCCCTGGACCCCTCAGCTAGGTAGCTGAGGGGTCCAGAGCAGGTACTTGTACATTACTCACCTGTCCCGGGGTCCTGATCGGCGTCTTCCGGGTTTGCGGCGTCCTCCGTCTTTCCGGCGCGTCTTCGGATCTTTCCGGCGGTCCCCGTCGTCTTCTTTCGGCTATTTTCGGCTCCAGCCTCGTCATTTTCCGGATTTTGTGCTCTGCTGCCCCCTAGCGGCTGATATGTGTAATACACTTATCAGCAGCTACAGGGATGTTCAGAATGTAGAAAAAGTTTTTTGTTTTTTTCCAAATATTTTTTTTTCTATTTTCCGCACCCTATCGCCGCTGAGTGTTGATCAGCATCGCACGAAAGTGCGCTGCTAATCAGCAACTCCTCCTTTTTGGCGTAGGGTGTTTTTTTTCTATATTCTACTGCCACGGTCTGCTGATAAGTGCCGCGCATAAGTGCGGCATTTATCAGCAACTCCTTTGTTGGCGTAGGTTTTTTTTTATACTTACTGTAAAAAAAAAACACGTAAAAAACACTACATTACACCACACTACATTGAATAAAGTTTGACACTACACCACTACATACCCCATATACCAATCCCCGTATAAAGATGGCCCCCAGGGTGTTTTCGGCGTCAGAGGGATACGTTATTATTGACTTCGACACCGAAACAGCCAGTGAGGATGTATGGGGGGGATCCTTCTTTCCTCCATTCATCCTCATCATCCAGTGACATGTCTGGGGGTAGCGTAGCGTACGCTGCCCCCCAGACACGTCTTTTCCGCCAGTACCGTCCCAATAAGAGATCATGGTATGGTGTGAAATTCTACAAACTCTGTGAGAGTACCTTAGGGTACTCTTACAGATTTAGGGTACGTGCACACTGCGGAATGGCGAAGGATAACCCTTCGTGCATTCCGCAGCTGGCACCCGCCGGCGGACTGATGCGGGCGCATGTCTCTACCCGTGTCATAGACTCCATTCTATGCACGGGCGGATTCCGTCGTCCATCCAAAGAATGAATAAGTTGGACGGAGAGCGGAATCCACCCGTGCATAGAATGGAGTCTATGACACGGACGGAGACGTGCGCCTGCATCAGTCCGCCGGCGGGTGCCAGCTGCGGAATGCACGAAGGGTTATCTGTCGCGATTCCGCAGTGTGCACGTACCCTTAGAGTGTATGTAGGAAGGGACACCCGAATGCAGCCCCCAGATGCCCCCTCCCCCCCCATCCTCGGAACAAGTGGAAAGATCGTCCGGGAACTGATCTTCCCACTGCTGGACAAAGGTCACCACCTGTACGGGGATAACTTTTATACCAGCACCCCCTCTTCTGGTCCCTCGCTGCCTGAGCTACTGTAACTTGCGGCACGATCCAAAAATATCAGAAGTAGTAATAGAGCCCTAATATTTAGCAGCCATGGAGCGGACCCAGCGCTTCTGGATATAAAGGACACCGTATCGCACCAGGACAACATTTTCCAGGTGACGTCCCCCACACTGGAGAAAGGGAGACCCCAGAAGAAGTGCAGAGTGTGGCGTAACAGGGGGATCAGGAAGGACACCATTTTCCAGTGTGACGCCTGTCCTGATCTCCCCGGCCTCTGCATACTGGATCGCTCCAAGGCGCACCACACGTCATCGGAGTTCTACATTATCTAAATTCTGTCCCTTATTCCTATTCTGATCGCCATTATGAAGTCAGGAAGGAATTTTTCCCCCTGCCTCACGAGGGTTTTTTGCCTTCCTCTGGGTCAACACAGGTTGAATTTGATGGACACCTGTCATTTTCAACCTTATAAACTAATAATTGCCCTAATACCCCCAAATAAATTAGAATTGTCCCTTTTTCCCAGCTAAGTAGGTATGGCCGCCATTCCCATTAGAGGATGCCATGATGCAATTACAAAGCCTCTGTGCGGCCAGGACAGTAGAAACCCCCCACAAGTGTCCCCATTCTGGAAACTACACCCGATAAGGATTCTAACAAGTGGGGCAGCGGGGATATGGCCCCCTGGTGACGGCCACATTTGGGACGTGAAAATGAAAAAAATTTTTTTTTTTTTCTCGGCACATGTTCTACGTAAGTGACTGTCACCAGTGGGGTCCATATCCTCAATGCACCCCTTGTTAAATTCCTTATGGGGTGTAGTTTCCAGAATGGGGTCACTTGTCGGGGGTTTCTACTGACCTGGCAGAACAGGAGCTTTGTAATTGCGACATGGCCTCCATCCTCCATTCCAGCCTCTAAATGGCGCTCTATCCCTTTGGTGGCTTGCCCTGTGCCCATATGGCACATTATGCCCACATGTGGGGTATTTTCGTACTCAGGGGAAACTACCCTACACGTTTTGTGTTCATTTTCTTTTTTAACCCCTTGTGGAAATGGAGAAAAATCAAGGCTAGACCAACATTTAGTGTAATTTTTGTAAAATTTTTACTCTAAATCATTAATCTTGTCATGATTTTTTCATTTTCACAAGGGGCTAAAAGATTAAAAAAAACAATAAATGTGTAGAGCAATTTCCCCTGAGTACGGAAATACCCCACATGTGGACATAAAGCGCCATGCGGGTGCAGGGTAAGCCTCCGAAGGGAAGGTGCGCCATTTGGTTTTTGAAGGCTGGCTTTGGATGGAATGGATTTGGAGGGGCCATGTTGCATTCAAAAGGCCTCTGTGTTGCCAAGACAGTTGAAACCCCCCACAAGTGACCCCATTATGGAAACTACACCCCTCAAGGAATGTAACAAGGGGTGTAGTGAGCATATGGACCCCACTGGTGACGGGCACAAATGTGGAACAATCTGGCGTGAAAATGAAATATTACATTTTTTACACTATAATGTTGGTTTAGCCTTGAATTTATCATTTTTACAAGGGGTTAAAAGAGAAAAAAGCACACAATATGTGTAGAGCAATTTCCCCCGAGTCCATAAATACCCCACATGTGGACATAAAGCGCCATGTGGGCGCAGGGCAAGCCTCCGAAGGGAAGGAGCGCCATTTGGATTTTGGAGGTTGGATTTGGCTAGAATGGATGATGAACGCCATGTCGCATTTACAGAGCCCTCGTGCTGCCAAAACACTGGAAACCCCCCACAAGTGACCCCATTCTGGAAACTGCACCCCTCAAGGAATCTAACAAGGGGTGCAGTGAGGATATGGACCCCTTGATGACGGGCACATTTGTGCCATGAAAGTGAAAAAATGAAATGTTTTACTTTTACGTCACATTGTTCCACATTTGTGCCCGTCACCAGTGGGGTCCATATGCTCACTGTGCCCCTTGTTAGATTCCTTGAGGGGTGTAGTTTCCAGAATGGGGTCACTTGTGGGGGGTTTCCAGTGTCTTGGCAGCACGAGGGCTCTGTAAATGCGACATGGCCCTTGAAATCCTTTCCAGTGAAATTCAGCTTCCAAAAGCCAATTGGCGCTCCTTCCCTTTGGAGGCTCATCCTGCGCCCCCTTGGCACTTTATCGCGACATGTGGGGTATTTCCGTACTCGGGAGAAACTGCGCTACACATTTTGTGTCTTTTTTTTCCTCTTATCCCTTTAAGAAAATGAAAAATTGAAGGCTAGAACAACGTTTTAGTGTAAAAAATAATTTTTTCTTTTTTCACGCCATATTGTTCGGAAAATCTGTGACGCACCTGTGGGGTCCAAATGCTCACCGCACCCTTTGTTACATTCCTTGAGGGGTGTAGTTTTCTAAATGGTGTCCCTTTAGGGGTGTTTTTTAGGTTTTGGCACCCCAGAGCCTCTACCAACCTTAAGTGGTACAGTCAGAAATGACCAAATATAACGGAGGCGTTGAAATTCACTAGGCGCTCCTTTGTATCTGAGGCTTGTGGTTGCGTCAAATAGCGCACTAGGGCCACATATGGGGTATTTCTATAAACTGCAGAAACGGGGCAATAATTATTGGGGTGCATTTCTCTGGTAATAGGTTTATAATTATGAAAAATATTGGATTACAATAAAATCTCTGCACAGAAAATAAAAATTTTCAAATTTCTTACACACTTAGCTTTTATTTCTGTGACTCCCCTAAAGGGTTAAAACACTTTCTGGATATGCTTTTGCAGAGTGTGGGGGGTGCAGTTTCTGAAATGGGGTGCTTTGTGGGGCTTTCTAACATACAGGCCCCTCAAATACACTTTAAACCTGAACAGGTCCCTAAAAATATGATTTTGAAATTTTACTGAAAATTTGGAAATTTGCTGCTAATGTTTTAAGCTTCCTATTGTCTAAAAAAAATGAAAGATTGTTTAATAAATGCCGCCAACATAAAGTAGACATGTTGCTAATGCTATTTAACATATAATTTATGTTTCTGTATACGCAAAAAAGTTTCAAAGTTGGAAAAATGCAGTTTTTCACATTTTTTCACATTATTTGGGTTTTTTTCATAAAGATTCGTTATGAGTATCGACTCCAATTTACCAGAAATGTGAAGTACAATATGTCACGAGAAAACACTCTCAGAATCAGCTGGATAGGTAAAAGCATCCCGAAGTTATTAATGAATAAAGTGACACTGGTCATATTCATAAAATTTGTCTCTGTCATTAAGGCCATTTCAGGCTCTGTCCTAATCATACATTGCACAAACATCTAGCTGTGTCCCTGCCCGCTTTGCCCCACAATCTTACTGTTATCTTACTTGGTCCTTACTAGGCATCGGGGCAGTCCCTGCCTAACAAGTTGCTGTCCTTGGTCTTTCCTGCACTGTAATCGCGCTTTTCTGGTGATTTAGCAGTAAAAGCGGTATCTGCCTATATTTATCAACATTAAAGCGAATGTACCATCAGGTTTAAGATTTTTACATCAATAGACTGGCGCTGACGCGGAAATGCCGATGCCATGGTCCTTTTATTGAGCCGCGTCAGAGGGGAGGGGGTTTCGCCTCCAGTGCTTCAGACCTGATGCTACGTTCGCTTGTAGGACACCAGTAATCTTGAGAAAATTCTTAAAGGGGTACTCCAGTTAGGAAAGAGTTAATCCTGTTCAGTTTGCGCCCATAATCTAAGCTTGCTTGTAATAGGCTAGTTCATGAATTGAGCTTTTTGTCTGTATCACAAGTTGACTCACCTCCTGAAGCTGCTGAAATTCCTCACTGCCTAGTCTACTCTGCCTCCACTCTTCCGTCCTCCTCTCCCTTCTAAAGACATGTGATGTCCATCTCTCCTGTGGAGCAGGCAAGCTTTAACACATATTCCTTAACTAGGCAATTGGTTCTGAGGTGCAATGCATGATGGGAGATAGTTTCCTGGGCGTTGCCGTGGTGTAAAACTAAGATCATTTGTTAAAGTTTGAACCTGGGGCTAGGAGCAGCATAGCCATGTGGGAAAGGTCAATGATCAATAGCAGGTGGGGGGGTTATTGCATTTTATTTTTTATGAGGTCCTTGGAATTTCCTTTTAAAGGAGAAGTCCCACAAAATCCAAAAAAGAGAGGAAGGCAGGGGGTGTGGAAAAATAATATACTAAGTACACTCATCCTTCATCCTGCCTCCGTAATGCTGCTCCTGGGTCTCTGGCAGCTTCCAGCTGCCATTTTTGGTTGAAATCAGAGTTTGTCTTTTGTACCCGGCTCCTTCAGCTGCAATGTCACAGCCCGGGTGAGCAATTGCCCGCTCAGCCAGTCAGTGACTGGGGTAGTGTCCTGCCCTAGTCACTGATTGGCTGAGTGGGTCATCACGGGAGTGTCGCATGTTTACTTTGTTTGTTATTTTTCTGCGCATTCCCTCCAACCCACTCGCGCCCTCCTTCCTTTTTTTGAATTTTGCAGGATTTCTCCTTTTAACTCCATTTGCATAAATGCAGCCCCAAGCTTGTGAAATACTCCTACCATGCTTCTCTGGTGCTTGCAGACACTGCATTGTTTTACCGCTCTGTAGCCCTTCATTAAGCAAACTGCCTTCTGGTACAGCCAAATATTGAGCACTAGAGCACCTGCTGCCATTTACTGCACCCCAGTCCTTATGTTTTTGTACATTGTTGAGTCACTTGGCTTTGTTCCCACATTGTTAAGTTTTATATAATTTTGGCTACAATTCTTGCATTAGACCACTTCTAGTGAGACTGGATCTCCATCTGTCACCCTTATTTTTGCTTATTTCTTTGTGTTCCTTCAAAAAAGCTTGAGCAGCACATCTTGAAACCTCAATCTGCCTTGAAATATTTACCTGGGAGAGACCTTTTGATGATGCAATCTACCTTGTGTATATACTACTTTGTGTCTTGTTACTATGCTCCGTTTTGCTATGGTGTAGCAGAGTTTGGCTGTTCATTACACAGTTTTAACCTCTTAAGTACAGAGCCAATTTTCGTCTTTTGCATTTTCGTTTTTTCCTCCTTGTGTTTAAAAGGCCATAGCACTTGCATTTTTCCACCTAGAGACTCACATGAGCCCTTATTTTTTGCATCACTAATTGTACTTTGCAATGACAGGCTGAATTTTTGCATAAAGTACACTACGAAACCAGGAAAAAATTCAATGTGTGGTGAAATAATTTTTTTTTATTTTGGGGGGTTTTGTTTTTACGCCATTCGCGTTATGCAAGTCGTTACGATTACAACGATATGTAACATGTATAACTTTTCTTTTATCTGATGGCTTGTAAAAAATTCAAACCATTGTTAACAAATATATGTTCCTTAAAATCGCTCCATTCCCGGGGACGTGGCCTAGCAATGGAGGAGTGAGGACGCACGCTGCCGAGCTATGAGGGGACCTTCAGGGGCTCTCTGACCAGCCAGCAGACACCCAGACCCGACCCTATGCAGAGGACAAAGAAGGGGACACCCGCTGCCTCCGCTCCCGGACCCGACAGAGCAGCCTGGACGGCTATCTAAGGCAGACCCCGCAGCGCGGTTCGGAGCTCAGGACGTTGGAGCGCCCACCATTACAGCTGGAGGCCTCACCTCGCCACTTACGGGCAGTAAGGCCGGCGCCTGCAGAGACACCGGATCGGGACTTCCAGATAAGTGGCGCCCCGTCGGCCCCCTCTCCCGGTTACTCACCTCTCCGGCCCGAGCCCGCCTCACAGTCCGCGCGCGGCATCCCGGCAGTGCCTCACTCCTCAGGCGCACGGCTCGCCGCTGCTCCCCAGCATGGATACTGTTGAAGGGCCTGAGGGGAAGCCACAACAGGGTTTACCGGCCACAACGGTAGCAGGGACCGCGGGCTACCGTCCCGCAAGCGACATAGGGGCCCGGCACTCCATCACCGCGGTGCCTCCATCTTGCTCCCCTCAGAGAGGATCCTCACCTCCCCCGCTCCTACTTCCTGCTGCTGCAGCTGCATCAAGTGTTGCTTTCCCCCCCTACCTGTCTGATTCTCCCCCAGGTGGACCTAGCTTAACCACCTCAGCTCCACTTGTTGCTGCACCAACTCATATTGTCATGGCAGCGCAGCCAGCTCCCTCTCCTGCAACAGTTGCTAGGCACTCTATTGAGGGTTCCACAGTCCAGCCAACTTGGGACTGGCAGGAACATATGAAACTATTACCCACCAGGGCTGAGATGGAATCTTTTGTGCAGCGACTGGAGAAATCATACAAGCAAGAGCTTAGCTCCATAAAAGCAAGCGGCTGTGCAGAAAACTGAAGCTAGACTTGAGGAAGTGGCTGCTGATCATCATACACTTGCCGCCCAGGTTACTGACCTAACCGGGAAAGTGGCAACTCAGGGAACGCACCTGGCTCAACTGTACTGTCTTCATGACGATAATGAGAACAGGATTCGGCTAAATAATATTCGTATTTGGGGGTTGCCAGAGGCTACCAGAGCCACAGACCTAATTTCTACACTTTAGGGTATCTTTGGTGCCATTCTACAAAGGCAGAACGCTGATGAGTTAAAGATCGATAGGGCCCACAGGGCTCTAGGGCCCATGAACCCAGATCCCAATAAACCAAGGGACGTCATTTGCAGACTACACCATTAATCTGTGAAGGAGGAGATCATGAGGAAAGTGCGGAAGGAGCCTACTTATGACTTTGATGGAGCCTCCCTGACATTCCTCCAGGACCTTTCTCGGCATACTCTATCTCAACACAGAGCCCTGAAACCGCTTTTGGAGGTCTTAAGAGAAAGGGAGATTCCCTATGTGTGGGGCTTTCCGTTCCAGCTAGTGGCCAGGCATGGAGGTCGCAGATATGTACTACGCGACCCATCTGACCTCCCTGACTTCCTGTCTGCTCTGGATCTGCCCGCAATGAGACTAGCGGACTGGTCTCCTGTTCCTACCCTCCCTCCTCGTAGGGGGGCCCCACTTTCTGGAAGCGCGGCTGATGACCCGAAGGGCTGAGCGCGCTTCTTACCAAGAGCTCTGAGTGGATGTCTCAATGCCTAAAAGCTACTGACTCTTGGATGGTTTCTGGGGGTCTATGTGCCTCACATGCTTTATGGGAGCGGGGGGAGGGGGACATTATTGCCTTATCACTGAGAGGTTTATATAACACAGTAGCGGGCAGTGATGTGTGTGCATAAGTTTGTGGGGAGCATTGATAAGTGGCCACAAACATCATGTTGTAGGGGGGGTGGGATGTTTAAGGGGATGTTCGAGTCTGAGTTGTTATATATAAGCATTCTTTCTACTGCAAGTTTCAGGTTTAGCTGGTCATTGTAGCTACATACTCGTTCTCAATGGTTCAGTATAATGGTTATCACAGTCCTTCTCATGGAGGACATGGTTATTGTTATTGCTAGACACTCTCTCACTTAGGGTGGGCGCTTAGGTGCGCCTTTAGGGTACAAACCCACACACCGTATACGCAGCAGATACGCAACAAATACGCAGCAGATTTGATGGTGCAGATTTGATGCTGTGTTCAGTTATTTAGATCTAATCTGCTGCGTATTTGCTGCGTATCGCAGCAGTAAATACGCTGCGTATACGGTGTGTGGGTTTATACCCTTATAGTGTATTCTTTACCTGTAGTGGTTAGTTCCCTGCGGCTAGGAGGTTTCTTCTGTAAACCTCTGTGTTCTGTGTACTTTTTTTTTCTCTTTTCTCTTCTTATTGTGGCTTCTCTTTTTCACCTGCTTGTTCGGTTGTCTACTTTTGTGTTTTGTGTCCCTTCCTTCTCCTCACTTTTTCCTTTCCCCCTTTTTCCCTCCCCTTGTTCCCTATCTATATATATCATGGCTGTGGCAAGCCTCAGACTCGCCTCGCTCAATGTGAGAGGCCTAAATGAACCGATCAAACGCAACCGCGTTATATATTCCATGCACAAACAGAAATCGCATGTCCTTCTTTTGCAGGAAACGCATTTCCGTGAGGGCCACGTGCCTCGGCTGCAGTCTTGCCGTTACCCATATTGGTTCCATAGCACAAATACGGTTGCCAAGTCAAAAGGTGTCTCGGTGGCAATCCATAGGTCTCTACAGCACGTCCTCCTTGATACGTTGTTGGACCCACAGGGTAGGTTTGTCTTTGTTTAAGGTGGCCTCCACCGTCTATACAGTGGGTAATGTGTATCTTCCCAATTCGGACCATGGCAGGGCCCTCAGGGATATTCTGACGACTGCTGACACCTTTATTGATGGGATCTTCATCCTGGGGGACGACTTCAACCTTACTCTCGATCCCCTGATAGATATGTCGACTGGTAGATCCTCTGTTCCCAAGGCAGCAGTATCGACTGTCAAAGGGGCATTGCGCGCGCAGAGACTTGTACATGCGTGGAGGGTGCTACACTCTACTGTTAAGGACTTTACATATTTCTCCCCAGTGCATCTGGGGTACAGTAGGATTGAAATGTTTTTTGTGTCCCAACACGCGCATGCCTCCATTGGCACGGCTTTGTGGTCCGACCACTCCCTAATATTCTTATCTTTGGGGGTCCCTGACGGTGCACCCAGCGAATGGACGTGGCGCCTCAATGAGGCGCTATTTCAAGATGTTGTTTGTACGGCGGCCGTGGAAAAGGGCGATCCTAGACTTCCTTGCTGTGCATGCCTCGGACGATACGTCTCTTCCTTTGCAGTGGGAGGCCCTAAAATGTGTCTTACGGGGGTCTTTATCCAACGTGGTGCGCGCATAAAAAAAGAACGCAGTGCGAAGCTTAGCACTTTACTCAAAGAGCTGGATGCCACCTCTAAGCAACACAAGCAGACAGCGGCAGTGGACACGTTCGCTAAGCTGACGGTTCTCAGGGAGCAAATAGCGAGCATTGTGCAGAGAGCAGAGGTGTCCCAGAAGGGCTGCTTTCGCAACTACCTTTATGCTTATGCAAATAAATGCGGCAGAGCCTTGGCCCGTCATATTCGCCCCCGGACCGCTCCTACGTATGTCCCAAGCATTTATACCTGTTCAGGGGGCTTGACCCATAATCCCAAATTGATAGCTGACTCTTTTCGGGAGTATTATGGCTCGTTATATTCCCTGAAAGGGCACTATGACAATCTGCCCCCAGAGATACGTGGAGCCAAGATATCGGAGGATGTACATGCTACTGCCCTGCCTGTGATAGAGCAGGAGACAGCGGAGATGCTCGATGCTCCATTCACTACCAAGGAGCTTGGTGCCGCAATTACAGAGCTTAAGGCTGGTAAAAGTCCGGGCCCTGATGGGTTCACCTCTGCTTTCTTTAAGATGTTCAAGGAGCGCCTGGCTCCCTTCCTGTCGGTTGTGTTCAACTCAGTTACTTCTGCATGTCTGTTTCCAAAACAAGCTTTGGAGGCCCACATTGTGGTTCTCCCTAAACCTGATAAAGACCTCACGCAATGCAATAGCTGTAGACCAATATCACTTATCAATTGTGACATAAAGTTATACTCCAAGATGCTGGCGACCCGCCTGAATGCCGTCATACCGCAGGTGATCCACCCGGATCAGGTGGGTTTTGTCCCTGGCCAAGAGGCAAGGGACAATACCCTACGTACCATCTCGTTAATAGCCCATGCCCATGAGGCTAAGCTCACTGTTTGCTTGTTGTCGGTCGATGTAGAGAAGGCCTTCGACAGGGTCCATTGGCAATTTCTTTCAGCCACCCTGACACAAATTGGCCTAGGCAATACCTTTATTAATAAGGTCATGGCGCTATACTCCTGTCCTTCTGCCAGGGTTAGGGCTAATGGGATCCTGTCGGGGGCCTTCCAGATCCGCAATGGCACACGTCAAGGGTGTCCGTTGTCGCCCCTTCTCTATGTACTGACTATGGAGCACCTCGCGATAGCAATACGTAACAACCCGAGTATTCACGGCATTCCAGTGGACCCTGAGTGTCATAAAACAGCACTCTACGCAGATGAATTGTTAGTTTATGTCACTTCTCACACTTCTTTCCCTTCACTCTTAAGAGTTCGAGGTCTTTGGCAGACTAACTTTAAGGCCAACTTGTCAAAGACCGAGGGTCTAAACGTTTCTCTTCCGCACGATGTGGTACATGTCCTCCAGGGCGCCTTTGCTTTCAGGTGGCAATACGACAGTATAATGTATTTAGGGATTCGCATCCCCGCTAAACTGGAATCTTTATTTCCCCTAAATTACCTCCCACTGCAGAGAAATATTGTTGCTTGTTTGCAAGCCTACCATAGCAAATTTCTCACATGGTTTGGCAGGATGAACGTCCTGAAGATGGACATTCTGCCGAGATTTCTGTACTTATTTCAAACAGATATATGTCCCAACCACTTACTTAACAGTGCTGCATCAGGCATTCACTAAATACGTTTGGGGGGATGCTAGACCCCGACTTAGCCAGAAGATTCTCTCGAAGCCCAAAACGCAGGGCGGGATGGGACTACCAGACTTAAAGATCTATCATGAAGCAGCAGTCATATCTCGACTGAGTGACAGTGGAGACTGCGCTTGCCCCCGTCACTTTAGTACTGGCTCCTTGGCTAACAAAGGCGGATCGAGACTCTGTGCAGGGGTGGCCTTATTTAACTAAGCACACGCTTGCAGTCTGGGACAACTGGATTGTCCGGTCCCAGATTTCTCTACGTCCAGGGCCCATGACGCCCCTTTTTGAAAATCCATCTTTTCGGCCGGCCCTTACGGCCCACACTTACCTGGTTTGGCAAAAGGACGCACTACCTAGGGTTCATCAGATTCTCGCTGGCTCCCGGCTGCCGCCACTGACATCTCTTTACTCTGACTGTCCTGTGGGGAGACTGCCCTGGCTCGAATACAAACAAATATGTTCCTTCATGCCTTCCCTGGGGTTTGGAACATCTACCTGTCCACCCCTATCTGAATTTGACAATTGGTTTCTGTTGGTTTCTCTTAACCCCCTTTACTCCCCCCCCCCCCCCCCACATTCCTGCCCCTCTTCCTCTTTCCCTTTGTTTATGTGTTCTGTTTTGTCCTGTCCTTGTTGTCGTTGCTGTTTCCTTTTTCTCACCTGCTTCCTTGCTTCTTTTCTTTCCTTTTTCCTTCTGATTTCCCTCTGCGCCCTAGCGTTCTTACACACGAACCTCTATTGTAATGGCCTCACTATGTTGGCCCTTCGCGGGCGCATGTTCTTTCTTGTTATTTCTCCAAAATTGCTGCACCTCAAGGTGCTTTGTTCATCATATTTTCATAGCGTTGATGCGTAGCTATCCTGTGTTTCATTATGTAACATACGTTGCTTCATGCTATATGTAAAACATGATGGGCTATGTATCACGGTTATACTTTATGCCACTGTAACCGACCTCTTGGTCATTAATATGACATGTTGTAATTTTTTCTGATGGCTTCTTAATAAACATAAAATCGCTCCATTCCCAGGCCTATAACGCTTTTATCCTTTGGTCTATGGGGCTGTGTGAGGTGCCATTTTTTGCGCCATGATGTTGACTTTCTATCGGTACCTTGATTGCGCATATACGACTTTTTGATGGCTTTTTATAAAAAAATTTTTCTGGATTTCATGCAACCAAAAATGCGCAATTTTGCACTTTGGGATTTTTTTGCGCTTACACAGTTTACCGTGCGAGATCAGGAATGTGATTAATTAATAGTTCGGGCGATTACGCACGCGGCGATAGCAAACATATTTATTTATTTACTTTTATTTAAAACATGGGAAAAGGGGGGTGATTCAGACTTTTATTAGGGGAGGGGGCTTTTTAACAACACTTTTTTTTTTTTTCTTTCTTTTTACACTTATACTAGAAGCCCCCCCCCCACGCACCCCTCTCTGAACCGCCGGGATCCCAGGTGCCATGTGTAGCCCGGGACAGAGGCCATTAGCGGTCCCGGGCTACACATGGCAGCTGCATTTAAAAGTATTAATGGCCGCTAATGTCTAGCGGGGATCTTCCCCCTCGCGATGCAATCGCGGAGGGAAAATCCCTTCTGCTTACCAAGCCGGGGCTTAGCGATGCTCCAACGCTGATTCTGAGTCGGCATTTGATTCCTCTGGTCTGCTACAGACCAGAGTAATACTGCAATGATCTGATCGATCATTGCTGTATAAAGTATACTGCAGTGATCTCTATGGGAGATCACTGCAGTAATACTGAAAGTGCCCCAGGGAGACTAAAAGTTAAAGTATGATGTAATAAAAAAAATCCCCTCCCCTAATAAAAGTCTGAATCACTCCCCTTTTCCCATTTTATAAATAAATAAAATAAACATATTTGGTATCGCCGCATGCATAATTGCCCAAACTATTCAATTATTAAATTCCGGATCTCGCGCGGTAAACGGCGTACATGCAAAAATCCACAAAAAGTGCATTTTTTGTCGCATCAAATCCCCAAAAATTATAATCTCTAGCCGCCCGTCCTCTTAGAAGCCCGGTCCCTCTCCTGCGCTGTGTATCGGGGAGGCTAAGAGGATGGGCGACTAGAGGGGGAGTTGCAGGAGAGCTCACCCGTCACTCGCTACCACATTTGCAAGGGACCGGGCGGCTCAGAGGAAGGGCGGCTAGAGGGGGAGGTGCAGGAGCGCTCACCCTGCCGGGAGCGAGCAGTGGGTGAGCGCTCCTGCACAGGGCAGGGCGACTGGGTGAACTCTGAGTTAGTTGGGGGAGCCCTCACCCCGCTGCCTGGTACCTGGCAGCAGGTGTAATAGGACGGAAACAGGCAGCGGGATGGGACGGAGGGAGGGGGTACATTAGATCACTGGGCAGCACAGGGAGGGAGAAGGCACTGATTCATCTACACATAGATGCATACATGCGCCCCCTGCTGGACCCTGAGGGAACATATACTTTGAGACGTGACAACACTTTTTTTTTGAGGAAGTGAGCCTGCCTGGTCTACTCAATTGTGGGAAATAGCACTATATATTGTTTTTCTGGTTTTACAGCATACTTTATGGAAAAATTAAGTCTGCCATTGTAAAGGACAGTTAGTGACGCAAAAAATAAGGGCTCATGTGGGCCTGTAGGTCAAAAAATGCAAACGCTATGGCCTTTTGAACACAAGGAGGAAAAAAATAAAACGCAAAAACGAAAATTTGAAGAGGTTAAAGTATTGTATTGCCCCCCAAAAGTTATACAGATTACCAGTTTAGACTTATTAGAGTGCTTTTTTTTCTCTGCACTACTGCATCAAGGCTTTACTTCCTGGATAAAATGGTGATGTCACGATCCGACTCCCAGAGCTGAGCGAGATGTGGCTGCTGGAGAGGATGATGGAAGTGGGGACACTGAGGGACACGGGGCACTGGAGGGACACTGAGCATGCCTCTGCCATCATCCTCTCCAGCAGCCACAATCCCACACAGCTCTGGGAGTTGGGTCGTGACATCACAATTTTATCCAAGAAGTAAAGCCTTGATGCAGTAGTAAGTGCAGGGAAAAAAGGACTTTATAAGCATTTCCCGTAATAAGTGTATATTGGTGAATGGTATAACTTTTGAGGGGCAATACAATACTTTAATAAAAATTTAAACTGTACTTCTCCTTTAAGTCTCTTATACTACTGTTTTTGCTTTAATGACTGTGTTTCAACCTACATAATAATAGTTTACTCATACATCTGACTGCAATCCTACAAAATTCCTGACACAGCCTCGCATAGCTCGGAATGCATGCAGCCAAAACCTTTCCACCATGCGATGTCGCCAAGATTGTACAGCAACATCATACAGCTGCTGATAAATATATGGGAGTGTGGTTTTGGCCGCATGTGTTCCTAGGTATGTGACAACATGGCTTTGGTGTACCCAGTGTCGGATTGGGGTACCTGGGGCCCACCAGAGCAAATGATCCTTAGGGCCCAACGATATAGAACCAGTGAGACATGACATGCTGACCTGCTCGTTTCCTGGATTCATCTGCATCTGTGCAAATCTCAGAACACCCTACATTTATACAGCTCTCAGGGTATGCTGGGAGTTGTAGTTTCTAAGTGGACAACACTTTAATAAATCACTGTTTGCAGAGGCTACTGGTGGCTGCAATCTGGGGGTCACAACCATCGACCCTGAAGGTCCAGCAATACTTCTGTCTACAGCTGCAGTTATCAGAGGAATGTGTCTTTACTGTACTACAACTCCCAGCATATCCTGAGGGCTGCAGACTGTCAGTAAATGCTGGAAGTTGTAGTGCCTGCAACTGTTGTAGTTGGGTCCTAGGTGCATAATACACGGGATGCTTTGTGGCATATAAGAATACATAGATCTATCGGGGCTCAGTGTAGGGAAGTGACCCCAGAACATCACTAATAGGGGATAGAACGAAAACATCTACCCCCTACCATATTATCACTATACTGTCACACAGTTACCATATTCTCACCGTACTGTCACACTGTTCTGTGGACTGGACCAGGGAGCTTCCAGCATCAGGATTAATTATGATGGCACTGGTGTACTGTAGTGACCACGGGGCTGTGTCAGTACAGTAGCGCAAACCATACATTGACCCATTTGACACCAATGGTACACAATCTCCGCACACTATATAAGTAATTACAGTGCTCCTTGTTATTCCACCCAGTTATCCCCCTTATACATGGCTCCCCGTTATCCCCCTTATACATGGCCCCCATGTTACCCCCCCTTATAGATTGCCCCCTGTTATCCCCCTTATAGATGCCCCGTTATCCCCCTTTATAGATGCCCCCATGTAATCCCCCTTCTAGATGGCCCCCAGGTAATCCTCCTTATAGATGCCCCCTGTTATCCCCCTCATAGATGCCCCCAATGTTATCCCCCTCATAGATGCCCCCAATGTTATCCCCCTTATGGATGCCCCCTGTTAACCCTTTTATACATGCCCCCCATGTTAGCCCCCTTATACATGCCCCCCCATGTTAGCCCCCTTATACATGCCCCCCATTTTAGGCCCCCTATACATGCCCACCCATGTTAATCCCCTTATACATGCCGAACCCATGTTATGCCCCTTATAAATGGCTGCTGGTTAGCCCCCTTATAGATGGCTGCTGGTTAGCCCCCTTATAGATGGCCCCCGGTTAGCCCCCTTATAGATGGACCCCTGTTATCCCCCTTATAGATGCCCCCTGTACAGATAAAAAGAAAAAAAAACACAACTCTCCTAACCACTCGCTCCCCAGTTGTCTGTCTTCTGTTCTCCCCCGGCTGATGCTCTGCTCCCCGTGGGGGGTGTACCAGCGCACGCAATAGAAAGCTCTGTGTGCGCCTGGGGCCAGTACTTCCGGTACAGGGAGCGTCTGTAACACGCTCCGTGTACCGAAAGTTCCGGCGCACACAGAGTTTCCTGATGCGTGCGCCAGCCGGGTGCAGGCCCCCCGCTCCAGGGAGCGCAGCATCAGCTGGGGGCCATATTGTCTCTTGTGACTGCAAGCAAGACACTGCTTACGGTCACAAGAGTGGTTGGGGAGGGGGGCCACGGCAAAACTGTATAACTGTCGGGGGGTCCTGTCGCCTGACAGTCAGTGTGCTGCATCAGCGTGGGGACCGGGGCCTATCGGAGGATCCTCCAGTGGCCCAGTCCGTTGCCGGGTGTACCTAGATAAATTGAAACTATTCTAAAGGCAAATGGTGCTCACACTAAATATTGATTTGTTTTTCTCCTATGTTTATTCACTTTACATTTTGTTAGTTGATAAAATAAACTTACTTTTCAGCATAGTTTCCACAGCTGGTTAAAACTTATATTTTTGTTATGACCCACCTCTGTTATTTTGCATAGCCAAAAAGCAGCTTTTGGTGTTATTTCTGAGGAGTCTTGATCCGTTCTTTATTGGCTCTGGCCTTCAGATCAATAAAATTCTTAGCTTTGCCTCTTGCAACTTGGGCAACTGTAGTGGCTGCTCCAGAATCTACTACTAGACAACAACTGCTAAAACCAAATCCTGGTGGGTTTTGAGATATAATTTAGGTCTTGCAAAGTCCTTTGACACCCAAGTTTTATCTGTCTCACAGAAGCCATTACCTTTTTCCTAGGATTTTCTGTTGTGTGATTCAATCCATTTTGCCCTCCACATACTGCAAGTTTCTCGATACAGGAAACTTTCAGTTAGAGGAAGCAAATCAGCCTCAGAACATTACAGAGCCATTGCAAAGCTTGACTGTAAGCAGAATGTTTTGTTCAGTAAACTCCATTTTCTCCCTCCAGACATACCTCTAGCCCAATTTACAGTTTTATTACTTTATTTACACAAACAATGAATAGAAGCACACCTGGGAAATTACAAAACATAGGCTTAATTAATAACAGGATGAAAACATTACAAACATTTAAAATATCATGTCAGTTGCATCCGGAAAATAATGGTATGAAAGCAACTGCCCAGGGAACCTGTGTACAGCCAGGAGGCACACAGGTAAGGGTAAACCACTGTGCATTGTTTACTCCTGATGAAGCCTCTTGTGAGTGGCGTAACATGTGGGATCTTTGCACTCCCCTGGGGTCTTTAGGCCAAACTTCACGGGTTGTATGGTATTGTTTGATCTTTTATATGTTTTTAATATTTTCAGCTTGTAGTTAAAGGGACCCAATCACTGCCAAAATGCACAGGAAGCTATATGTACAGTATACAGCCCCCTATATGGATTTCGAATGTGTAACTAACTGACACCTATGAGCTTTGTATATACCCCAATAAAATTAGGTTTGTAAATGGCATTTCTTAGCGCTGAACTAGTCACGGATGACACAGTCGAGTTAGCTGTAATCCCGCATTGGTGCTCAGGGGCCACTCCTCTTGGCGTGATTCTTGATGCAAGAGCCTTTTAAGGAGCTGTCACAGGGGCCATCCATGAGAGGCGGGACCAGTTTGGCGCAGAGGAACGCCCACATGACTATTTGAGGTTACATACTGAACTGGACATTTACAAACTTTGTTTTCATGAATATGAAATGTATGTGCAATGCTCCTAGGTACAAATTTGGAAACACTGCAGGGGGCTTCATTTCACTGTATGTATAGTTTCCTGAGCATTTTGGCAGTGATTGGTTCCCTTTAAACCCTTTAAGGACGGGGCCACTTTTCGTTTTTGCGTCTTCGTTTTTTCCTCCTTGTAATTAAAAGGCCATAGCACTTGCATTTTTCCACCTAGAAACCCACATGAGCCCTTATTTTTTGCGTCACTAATTGTACTTTGCAATGACAGGCTGAATTTTTGCATAAAGTACACTGCGAAACCAGAAAAAAATTCAAAGTGTGGTGACTTGTTATATATGTTCCTCAAGTCTTTACGATTAAAATGATATATAACATGTATAACTTTTCTTGTATCTGATGGCCTGTAAAAAATTCAAACCATTGTTAACAAATATACGTTCCTTAAAATCGCTCCATTCCCTGGCTTATAACGCTTTTATCCTTTGGTCTATTGGGCTGTATCAGGTGTAATTTTTTTGCGCCATGATGTGTTCTTTCTATCGGTACCTTGATTGCGCATATACGACTTTTTAATAGCTTTTTATAAAAATTTTTCTGGATTTGATGTGACCAAAAATGCGCAATTTTGCACTTTGGGATTTTTTCGCGCTTATGTCGTTTACCGTACGAGATCAGGAATGTGATTAATTAATAGTTTGGGCGATTACACACCCGGCAATAGCAAACATGTTTATTTATTTTCTTTTATTTAAAACCTGGGAAAAGGGGGGTGATTCAAACTTTTATTAGGGGAGGGGGCTTTTTGCTAATAACAATACTTTTTTTTTTACACACATACGAGAAGCCCCCCCTGGGAGACTTCTAGTATATATACTTTGATCTCTCATTGAGATCTTTGCTGTATAGTTATACAGCAAAGATCAATGAGATCGGCACTCGTTTGCTTTCGGCTGCTACAGCCGAAAACAAACGAGTGCCGAGCCGGGGACGGCGCCATCTTGGAGTGGTCCCAGGCTGGCATCAGTAACGGAGATCGCTCCTCCAGGACAACGTCCCGGAGGAGCGATCTCACCCACTAGACACCAGGGAAATGCTGCATCCAGTAATCGGATGCAGCTGTCATGTTTGACAGCTGCATCTGATTACTGCATTAGCGGGCACGGCGATCTAATGCTAATACCCGCGGTCTTGAGCTACGAGGGGCACCCGGAACCACAGCGGTTCATAGCGGGGTCGCCATGCTGCCCCGCTCTGAATACCTCCTACAGGCGCATGACGTACGGGTACGTCATGCGTCCTTAAGAGGTTAATAAAGCTTATTTTCTTGCTTATTTACTAGGTGTGCTTCCTTTCATTGGTGCTGCTTTTTTTGTGTATTAAGTTTGTAAATTAATGAGGATGTGCCATCAGGTGCACTCTCTTTAAAATTACACATGAATCGAACAGAAGCGGCACGGGGAGGCCGGTGTCGCGGTCCTTTTTTAGAATCAATGGAGCCGCGTCATGGAGGGGGCGGGGGTTTCCTCCTACTGGGGGTGGGCCGGCCCGCCTCCAGTGCTTCAACCCGGGTCGGTAACCTTAAATAGAATGGTGCCATATGCGGGAAGCGGGCCGTGGTTCAAAAAAAGGACCACGGCACTGGCTTCCCCGTGCCGGTGCCGGTGCCGTTTGATTCATGTGTAGATCCTTTTTAAGTTCGATTCAGTCACCAGGAGCACCTCATTCTGTCCTATTAGAGTGATCTTTTGGGTGGTGCCCATCTACTTACAATTATTTCACTATTTAACATTACAGGAGATCCAAAGACTAAGAGTACTATTACACAAAGCGATTTTTCAACGATTAACGATAAACAAACTCAAACGACAGCTATGGCGAATGACATCAAACCGTTTACCCAATTACATGGAACCATAATCGTTACTTATGATCGTTATTGCATTCGTCCTGTCGTCGCCACTGCGTTTGCCGCCACTGCTAAGGACCGAACAACGTCTTATTACATGAGAACAATCAACGATAAAAATAGGTCCAAATTCTATTAAACGACCGATTTCTCGTTGTCTGCTAATACACTAAACAATTATCGTTCAAATCATTTTCGTTCCGTGTAATACCACCCTAAGATCTTCAGGGTTTACTATGCACCTTCCTGTGCCAATGGAATCCTCTGTGTCTGCTGCCACCAAGTCTTGCTGCAAGGATTTTCACCACCTGTGTCCTCAGGAATCTGAGGGCAGAAAAGAATTGCTTCCTATTTCTGCCATATTACAGTAGTGTAAGTCTAGGTTCCTACAAAGTGTTTTTGCTCAGTATTTTGCAACCATAACCAGGAGTGGATTGAAAACACACACTGTTGAAATTTAGTGGATGGCAACCATTTAATGGCAAATAATTGCTGTTATTTTAAAAAGATGACTGCTGTTCTGTGAACTCAATTTCAACAGTGTGTGAACATAGAAAAAGAGTAAATTGGGATTCAGCTCACCTAGGCGTTGTCTTCCTTGCAGCAATCACAGATAGTGGAGGGTGCACGGATGTCCGGTGCTGGCTAGGCACTGATTACTGAACGTAGGTAGAAAGAAAAAAGTGGTGGATTCCGGCACTCCAGACGTGAGACTAAAACTTAGCGTTTATTAATTCTGCATTAAAATAGGATGTCACTGGATGGACCAACGCGTTTCACGCGACTGCGCTTAATCATGGTCTGAGTGTGAGTAGTACTGTCAGTGTAGCGTTTTCTGGTGTTAGTGTGAACACATACCTGGCAGCGATTAAGGCCACACCTAAAATTCCCCTTAATGTTGTTGACATTGCTTGTATTAGGGGCATAATACATACTGGGGGATAAAATATCTCCCAGGGATTTGCCTTTACGTGCTACACATCTGTGGCCTTGCTCTAAAATTTCCGCAAGGGTATCATCTTGTCTTAAGATAGATACATTTTTGTATAGTATGTTTATGATTTCAGGATACTCTGGGGAATAGGTGATAGAGAAAGTGAGAGGATGGGATTCTTTATTATCCATGTTAACAGGGCCATTGTTCACACGACCGTGTAACAAAGTGCCCCTGTGTTTATTATTTACGATCCTCCTAGCTCTTTTGAGATGGTTCCCAGTGTAGCCCCGGGCAGGGCCGTCTTACCCCATTGGGCATGGTAGGCGGCTGCCCGGGGGCCCATGCGTCCTAGGGGGCCCCTGCCTGCTGTCACAGCGGGCAGGGGCCCCCTAGGACGCAAGGGTCCCCGGGCAGCCGCCTCCCATGCCCAATGGGTAAGACGGCCCTGCGCGCCCCCCCTTCCCCTTCTCTTGCGACCGCAAGCACTTGCTTGCTTGCGGTCGCAAGAGGAAATCCGGCCCCGGCTGATGCGTCGCTCCCTGGGGGATTCTCAGGGAGCGCACGCATCAGGAACCTCAGTGCGCATCGCTGGGGCTTCCTGTACCGGAAGTCCCGGCCTGGGCGCACACTGAGCTTCCTGATGTGTGCACTCCCTGAGAATCCCCCAGGGAGCGACGCATCAGCCGGGTGCAGAAGAGGAGAGGAAGCAGCGACAAGGGAGCGCTGGTAGGTGAGTTGGGTGTTTGTTTTTTTTATCTGATGTGCTGGGGGGAGCGATCCATAAGGGGGGAATACGGGGGAGCCATCTATAAGGGGGGAATACGGGGGAGCCATCTATAGGGGGGGATACAGGGGGGAGCCATCTATAGGGGGGATACAGGGGGGAGTCATATATACGAGGGGGGGGATACAGGGGGGAGCCATCTATAGGGGGGATACAGCAGGGAGCCATCTATAGGGGGGGATACAGGGGGGGAGCCATCTATACGAGGAGGGGGGGATACAGGGGGGAGCCATCTATAGGGGGGATACAGGGGGGGAGCCATCTATACAAGAGGGGGGGATATAGGGGGGAGCCATCTATAGGGGGGATACAGGGGGGAGCCATCTATACGAGGGGGGGATACAGGGGGGAGCCATCTATAGGGGGGATACAGGGGGGGGAGCCATCTATACGAGAGGGGGGAGAATACAGGGGGGAGCCATCTATAGGGGGGGATACAGGGGGGAGCCATCTATAGGGGGGGATACAGGGGGGAGCCATCTATACGAGGGGGGGATACAGGGGGGAGCCATCTATATGAGAGGGGGGATACAGGGGGGAGCCATCTATAGGGGGGATACAGGGGGAGCCATCTATACGAGGGGGGGGGTACAGGGGGGAGCCATCTATACGAGGGGGGGGGGGATACAGGGGGAGCCATCTATAGGGGGGATACAGGGGGGAGCAATCTATAGGGGGGGATACAGGGGGGAGCAATCTATAGGGGGGGATACAGGGGGAAGCCATCTATATGAGAGGGGGGGATACAGGGGGGAGCCATCTATAGGGGGGATACAGGGGGAGCCATCTATACGAGGGGGGGGATACAGGGGGGAGCCATCTATAGGGGGGGATACAGGGGGGAGCCATCTATACGAGGGGGGGATACAGGGGGAGCCATCTATAGGGGGGATACAGGGGGGAGCCATCTATAGGGGGGGATACAGGGGGGAGCCATCTATACGAGAGGGGGGAAACAGGGGGGAGCCATCTATAGGGGGGGATACAGGGGGAGCCATCTATAGGGGGGGATACAGGGGGAGCCATCTATACGAGGGGGGGAATACAGGGGGGAGCCATCTATAGGGGGGGATACAGGGGGGAGCCATCTATAAGGGGGGAATACGGGGGAGCCATCCACTCCTGGTTTTGGTTTCAAAATACTGAGCAAAAATACTGTGTGGGAACATAGCCCTAAGATACTCTAATTTGTGTTCACATGCTGGTTTTTGCGCTTCTGTTGTTATTTTTACCTCAAATTACTGCCAGTTTTATTGTGATTTGCTAGTAACATGTGGCCTGTGGTGTGTTAAAAAAAAACACCAATTTGGACGCTTACATTGGACATTGCATTTTATTGTGTACTGGCAGAATCTAAATAATAGCATACATAATTAAAAGAATAACATAGTATATGCATTTATATAGATAAACATATTTCTGTATATACACCCAATGGTCTAGATTTTTAATTCCGTTTAAGACAAAAATTACTTGGACAGTTCTTAACCAATCACAACTCGACTTTCTTTTCTCATAATGGACTGTTATTGGTTGCTATCTGTCTGAGACAATATTGTCTCTGATGTAAACAAATTTCTCTATTAATGTTTTTCATTTCCTGGTTATTATGTTAGTAATTATGTTAGTAACGGATGGTTACTCTTTACAGAAATGCAATCAAGTATTTACAGATTACACGTGCCATGGTCACATGAGGATCTTTTTAGAGTACCAAGGTATTGTATCTTGGATTTTTTTTTTTATGTATTTTGTAATGATATGAAGTCTGTGAACAGTGAATTATCAGGTGATCTACAAGGTGCAGACAAAGACCACTTCTGGAAAATGTTTATAGTTTTGCTGATAGATTTTTTTATGTGCTAGTTACTAGGAAAGAACAATCCCTTAGGCTAGATTTACACTGTATTTTGTGTTACTATTCACTGTGTCCTTTTTATTACATTTAAACTTGCTGTATACAGAAGCATAGTCCACTGTGCTATTGTATACAGCATACAGTGGCATCTATCTTTAGTATCTGTTTAACTTATACATCATTATTCATTTTGAGAGTATAAAACGTATACATTAAAGGGAATCTATCAGCAGCAACCAGTACTGGAAACCAATTTCTGACTATTTATGATGCAGGGAAGGGGTGAAAGAGGTGAAACAGACACCTGTCCAACTGCTGGGCTTTTTAAAATAAATAAAAGGGTAATTTCATGCTAGCTTTGCCCACTTATACATAAAATAAGTCTTGGCTCTTTGATTTATTACTGGAATGCAACCTTAAACTGTCAGGGCTTTATGAGGCTTGGTGGCTGCTGACAATTTCTGTTTAAATGTAGACACAAGTGCAGTGTGAACCTAGCCTTAGGGGGGACCTCTAGTTAAAGGGGAACTCAAGGTAGAGGTTAAAAAAATGAACCTTCTGCAGAAGCATTAAGCATTGCTTACCTGTCTATCCCAGTTTTGAACCTACCAAAAATCCATTTGTTTTGGGGGGGTTTGTTCTGTATTGTTTGGTTGTATTTCCTGGTTGAGCATTTGCACACAGTACTACAGGTTCCAGAATGCAATGGTTTCCTTCAGCTGTTCACAGCCCCCCACCCTGCCCATTCCCTGCCCAAATCTGTTGCAGAATATCTAGGCTATGTTCACACATTGCAGTTTCATTGTGTTACTGAATTATTTGCAGTACTTTATTAATTCATTGTAGTCTCACCCACACAGCACTCTGTATTCTCTACCTGTAACACCACACAGCATGCTGTATTCTCTACCTGTAACGCTGATATTGGAATAAAGTAAAGAACTTTTTGAATTAAATTTATCTTTTCATCTCCACGCACATATTATGAACAAGCATCTTTTATCTTTGAGGTTAAGCCCCACAATAAAGACTTTATCCGATATTATCTTACATGGGATATAATGTTTATGCCTATTTTTTGTCCAGGTGGGTTTTGCAGTGCCAGCTCTGATCCTTTTAATTGTATTACTGCATCATTTTTAAGCAGATGCTGCAGTACTGCAATGAAATACCAATATGTGTGAACACAGCCCTAATTTCACTGCAGAGTTTTGCACAATCCGTGAACTTGCAGCACCTGCTTCTGACTGGAATCACTCAGGGGATTAAGGGATCCAGCCAAGCCTCCTGTGACATCACGCCCTGCCCCCTGTCTGCATGATCATTCTTTGCTCACACAGTGTGTGACAGAGGCATGTAATCTTTGTCTCCCAAGGGAGTAGAGCAGTGGGAGCAGGAAACAATGTGGATTGGCACAGAGGCCAGTTTACATGGCAGTACATTATATAGACACACAGATTTGCGAAAAGGGTATGATTATATTACTTTCGGATCAGGGATGGCATTATTTCTGAAACTGTACACTTTGTGGAATGTTCACGTGCTGCTGTGATGAAAGTGTATCATGTGTACCAAAGAATAGCAACTTTTATACCCATAGATAGAGGATGTACTCAGAAAATATATAAAAGCACAGAATAAAAGTCACAAGAAATGAGCTACAATAGATGAAACTATTTCACATCTCTGTAGAGCTCCCATAAATATTGCAAGTTCAGACAAGAGACTAGAGTCGTGTTGTCTCTGAAAGAAAGTGGCCATGTTTTTGTAGCGCTGGATAACCCCTTTAAAGGGGTTATCCAGCGCTACACAAATATGGCCACTTTTTCCCCTCTTTTGTCTCCAGATTGGATGGGGTTTGAAACTCAGTTCCATTGAAGTAAATGGAGCTTAATTGCAAACCACATCTGAACTGGAGACAAGAGAGGGGGAAAAGTAGCCATGTTTTTGTAGCGCTGGATAACCTCTTTAAGTTTTACTCATTTCAACTGAACTGGGTTGCAAAATCCCACCCAAACTGGAGATAAGAGTCAGGTATTCTCTGGAGGAAGTGGCAATGTTTTTCTAATGCTGGATAACCACTTTTAAACATCAGTAAAGGCATGTTGTTGTAACATCTAGTAGCCAATACTGCAGTCATCCTAATTTGAATGTTTTTGACTTATAACAAATGTCTCTAGAACAGTGCTTCTCAAACTTTTTCTACTGGAGCCTCACTCAATAGACAAAATGATGCCTGGGCCTCACCAGACTGACCAAGAAGATGCTGGGGCCTCACCATCTATGGTGGAAATCCTTAAGAAAATAAAAACTATTGCTCAGGCGACCCTCCATTTATCTCCTAATCTCTGTATAATATAAAATAAGTAAAAAATGTTCCTAAAGCAGAGATTGTTGCAGTCAGGAAAAGAACTGTCACTTTTGTGAAAACTGCCTCACAAGCTGGGCCTCACCAACAACTAGAGGGCGCTTCACTGGTGAGGCCAGTCTCACAGTTTGAGAAGCACTGCTCTAGAAAATACACAAAAAAAGCTAAAATAAAGAGTAATTTTGAATGGTAGATGGACTCTAGATGCGCCCTTCACAGTTCAGCATGGAGAGACGCAGCTTACAATGGGGGATCAGTTAGCTGTGGTACCTTTTCCATGTACAAGTCCTATTTATTAGTATAGGGATCATGAACAAAAATATCTTGATATGTTCTCACTGGGATGATATTCTGCATGTTTTCTACATAAGAAAAATCAACAGGGAATTTTCACCAGGAAATAGGCACAAAATCATGTAATTTCAATGCTGTGTATCCTTAGCGTTTGTTTTTTACACTCCATGGGTCAGGTGCAGAGGGCTTGGCCACGGAGTGTAAAGAGTTAAGTAGTGATGCACTAGCACCACTGCTTGCCTTCTCTGGGTATACAGTAAGTAGCAGTGCATTGTATACTGCTCCTTACTGCAGGAGTGATGAATCCCAGCTACAAACAGGGTTTCCCAGTCTAGAGCAGAAAACTTCTGCTCCAGATGGAGCCCTATCTGTACTGCTGCTGCTGAGCCTGCTCAGTGACAATAACAATCATGTGACCATCACTTGAGGCTGCTGTGCACATAAATACACAGACTGGACCCAGGTAGAGTAAGTGAATCATTTTGGTGGTGTTCTCCTTCTAGGGGGTTAAGAGGTGATTTTGTGCACAGCATCACAAATTAACTCCTACCTGGCTGGTAAATTGAGCTGGCTCAGCAGCAACAGTACAGACAGGGCTTCCTCCGGAGAACGTTTTCTGCTTCTGGCTGGGAAACCCTGTTTAGAGTACCGGGGAATCTCTTCATAGTGAAGGTATTCCCTTCTCTAAACAGTGGTACCCGAACACCTCTGATAACAGTAGTTCAGCCCACAGTTATTTCCCCCAGTTTTGTTCAGATACCGAGCAAATTTCAGGTACCGAACAAAACTTTGGGGAAAATTGTGGTTCAAGAACCGAGGTGTTCTAGAATCGAGCTACCACTTTATTTAGTTCTCGACGGTAGTGGGGAAACACAACATAAACTTAATGAGATTTCTACAGATTGTATCAATCTCACTGCTACTAGAATATTCTGGTCTTTTGCAGATCTTTTCCCTTTATAAACCCATAGTAGCATATTTCATGTTTCAGGGTTTTTTTCCCCTTGAAAGTTCCCTGTTTAACAAATTAGTTGTATATACAGTTTATGGCGATCTGATAACACTGGACAACAGTGAAAATGTTTCTGAAATGAAAATAGCTGGTTTGTAATAATCTTAGCACCCTAAAAACGAATATGTTACTTAAAAGTCATTTTTAGCTCTTGTTTCTGAGATACAGGTCATTTATGATTATGCAGGAATTATCAGGGAAATTTTTAATTCGTGACCTACTTAGGGATGGAAACTTTGAAGAGATCCTACAAGGCAATGAGAAGGCGGCATGGCAAGCCTTCACAGATGTTGTACGTGGCTTCTTGGGAAACAGACGAGTTTATAACTATGTTGATGTTGTGAATAACCTTCTTATGAAGTATCATAAATTAGGCTGGGTTCACACTACGTATATTTCAGTCAGTATATTTCAGTCAGTATTGCAACCAAAACCAGGATTGGATTAAAAACACAAAGGATCTGTTCACACAATGTTGAAATTGAGTGGACGGCCGCCATATAACAATAAATAACTGCCATTATTTCAATATAACGGCCATTGTTCTAAAATAACAGCAAATATTTGCCATTAAATGGCGGCCATCCACTCAATTTCAACATTGTGTGAACAGATCCTTTCTGTGTTTTTAATCCACTCCTGGTTTTGGTTGCAGTATGAGGACCACAATACTGACTGAAATATACTGACTGAAATATACATATACTGACTGAAATATACGTAACATGAACGCAGCCTCAGGCTGGGTTCACGCTACATATATTTCAGTCAGTATTGTGGTCCTAATATTGCAACTAAAACCAGGAGTGGATTGAAAACACAGAAAGCATCTGTTCACACAATGTTGAAATTGAGTGGATGGCCGTCATTTAATGGCAAATATTTGCTGGTATTTAAAAAAAAAAACGTCTGTTGTATTGAAATAATGGCAGTTATTTACTGTTATATGGCGGCCATCCACTCAATTTTAACATTGTATGAACAGAGCCTTTCTGTATTTTTAATCCACTCCTGGTTTTGGTTGCAATATGAGGACCACAATACTGACTGAAATATACGTAGTGTGAACCCAGCCCTTAGGCTGCAACATGTCATTAAAAATACACTTTCTTGACTCTCATCTGGATTTCTTCCCGGACAATTGTGGTGCAGTAAGCGATGAGCATGGTGAGCGATTCCACCAAGATATTTTAAATATGGAACGAAGATATCAGGGCAAGTGGAATGCTTCCATGCTTGCAGACTACTGTTGGACATTATTCAGAGATGTACCAGAAGTACACTTCAATAAACAAGCAAAAATAAAGAGTTCTTGTGAATAGGTCTTGTCTGAACTGTTGTGTTCAATTAATGTATTGTGTTTTTGCTATTTTGTGCTATTTTAAAGATTCTCCGTGAAATATTTCAAGTTTAAACATGACATTTGTGTGCAATTTATACTCTTGTAATGAATGCTTCTTGCTACCTACAGCACATACTTCCATGGCGTGTATCTAAAAAACGAGAGTTAATTAAACAATTCTGTGGGTATATTTGAGTTTCTCGACCCAAAATTAGTAATATTTTCATATTTTCATCAAAGAAACATAAAAAAAGTTGTTGTTTTTTGGCCTGTGTAATCCAGCCCCTCCCCCCTCCTTTTTTTTGAAGTGATGATCTACCTCTGCAGCTTTCTGCCAAATTACATATTCCACAGCCTCAAAACGACAGTAAGATGGTGACATTAACTCTGTATACATCTAAAGATTGCCATTATGAGGTAAGTTTGGAACTATTTACAGGAAAAAAAACTATTATTTTTTTTTACTTTGTATTGATTAGAGGCATATATGGGAATATGTTGGTTTGTAACTAATACTGTTTTGTCATCCTAAATTCTATTTAGTTTATTATGTACATTATTATGAATGCAGCCATATTGTTTGAGCATTTAGAGATATTGATATTGTATAGGAGTCTTTTTCTAGACTTACTCTTGGGCCTGTGCAGAGGTCATTGTGAGTTGTGATCCTTACTAGAGTTGAGCGAACCGGGTTCGGGTTCGAGACGATCCGAACCCGAACGTTGGTCATTGGCTGCTGAACTTGGATAAAGCTCTAAGGTTGTCTGGAAAACATGGATACAGCCAATGACTATATCCATGTTTTCCATATAGCCTTAGGGCTTTATCCAAGTTCAGCAGCCACCGCTAATCAAATGCCGAAAGTTCGGGTTCAGATCGACTCGAGCATGCTCGAAGTTCGCTCATCTCTAATCCTTACCAATTGTGAATGGCATGATCTCATCCCGTCCGTTTATTATTATGCCTTACTGCCATATTGAAAACTACAAGATTTCAGGATTGTTTTAAAATGTTGATACTAAAATGGAAAATTAGGGTATGTGAATATGTTACCACACATGCTATCATGGCCCCGTCTAGGCCCCGCCTTGTTGACGCTGTGCCATTGGGTTAAAAGATAATTTTTTATAAAAAGGACGGCAACAGGAGATATTTGCACCCCGGGACTGGACATGGATTGACCAGCAGTTGGAGCGGGGTCGGGGACCTACAGATTCGCTTGAAGTGTTTTTAACTGGCATATAGGTGTACTTATATTGGTTTTTAAGTTTGGGTCTTAAGAAAGTAGATATATATTTTTACTCTTTACAAAGTTTGGATATGAGTTCTTAACATAACTAACAGCCTTTTTTCTTTTGGATTTTGTCTGAATTCTTTTTGTCGTACACAATGTAAGTGGTGCTCACTTCCCTTTTTTGGTATACAGTATATAAATATTATTTTACCTCTGGTATCTTTTTGTTTTAGGTAACAATTTCTACATCATTTGTACAAATGCTAGGACAGGTAAGTTCACCTTTCATTCATTTTAATGAAGTATATTACATATATTTTGATTATGGTTGTAAAATAAATGGTATCTAAAGTTTAAAAAAAAAAAACCTTTGACCTGACCTAGCAACTGGTTTTGACAAGTGGGGGTCCAGATATTGAGACCTCCACTCATCGCTGAATCAAATGGGCAGCATCACTCAGCTTAGCACTGTGCTGGATGTACAGAAAGTTCAAAGTAAGTCTACAGACTTTCCCAGAATCCATACAGCACTCTGAGTGTGGTTACAGTGCTGATCTAAACTTTTTACATATCAGAACATTTTTAAAACGTAGTGTCACTGTCATTTTACCTTTCAAAATATAAACCAACAAGGGATGTGAAATAAAGCAAGTTTGCAAATTACATTCATTATTTTGTTTTATTTATTTTTTTAGTTATTTGAAACACAGACTGTTTAGTCTCTTTTTTTTAAAAATAAAAGACTAAACACAGGAAATCCTGGTTATCACAGAGAAGGCAGTCATTTGACTGATGGTCATATTGAGCAGTAACACTCTGTACTACTGTGACTTCCTATGTCTAGTCTCTTTTTTCATCCAGCACAAGACTAAAAAGCTGACTTCAGGAGACTGGACCTGGTTTCATGTAAATATAGCTTTGTTTTAAAGCATGATAAATAAATCAAAGAAAAAGAAAATTGCACACATGCTTTATAATTTTATTAGAAGTTAAAATGACAGTAGCTCTCCTGTCCACAGTTTTGGTGTGGTTTTATTGGGGTGAATGGTGTTGAATTGATATACCACACACAACCTGAGGACAGGGGTGGTGCTGTTCTTTAAAAAAATATATAGTTTTGTTTTTTCTAACCCTGGATAACCCCTGGCTTTATTTTGCATTAATGGTGAGTGCCCAATGTCTGTTTCTCGCTGGTTTTTTTAATCAGTTTTTATTAAAACAGTTTCCCAACACAAAAAATGTACATTTTTAAAGCGACTCTGTACCCACAATCTGACCCCCCCCCCCCAAACCACTTGTACCTTCATATACCTGTTTTTAATCCAAGATCTGTCCTGGGGTCCGTTCGGCAGGTGATGCAGTTATTGTCCTAAAAACAACTTTTAAATGTGCAGCCCTGTGCCCAACGGGAATGGCTTAGAATATCTGTGCCCTAACTTTGCACCACCCCTCTGTCCCTCCTCCCCACCCTCTTCATCATTAGGAATGCCACTGGAACATTTTCTCCATGCTGAACATTGTACAGGTTCTTTAACGATCCAGCCCATGTGCCGGGCTGACACAGGTGGGGAATAGGACACAATCTGACTGGAGCATTCCTAATGATGAAGAGGGTGGGGAGGAGGGACAGAGAGGTTGTGCCAGCCTAATGCATACACAATCTTGAGCACGGGGCTGCATGTTTAAAAGTTGTTTTTTAGGACAATAACTGCATCCCCTGCCAAACAGACCCCAGGAAAGATCTTGAATTAAAAGCAGCTATCCAAAGGTACAAGCTGTTGGGGGGGGGGCAGATTGTGGGTACAGAGTCTCTTTAATCCATCCCACCATCCAAGCAATACTACCCTCCCCCCACCCAACAAATCCCCCAAAAATACAAAGGTTCAAAGTAAACATAACATTTGGAGGGAATCACATTGAACAACACAAGTGCAGGGCAGGCAGCGGGTCACGCTACATACAGAATTATAAACACCTCATCCTAGAGCTCCTTAGTACCAGAAACATAGTACTGTATACTATACACAGCGTGGGATCAATGTTTCTCACTTCTGTATTTGGAAATCTTTCATAAATGTTTTTTTAACAAAGATAAAGTACCAAAATGAGTAACCCCATCCACCGTGAAAACTAATACTTAACATTCTTCTTCATAAAAAAAGACCTTCATCCTCTGCATCCCATGTTATAGGGATGCTTCTAACCTGCTGGTAGTTTCCCTTCAATAGACATGTTAATTAGGTAGCAGTAACAAAATGTGAAAGAATTAAGTCAAAACTGCTTACATTTTTTATTTACAATCTTAGTATTGAAAATAATTTTTTATGTTTCTTCTAAAATTGTCTTATTTTATTTTTTTTATATATTTTTTTTGTTGACAGATCATCAGATGTCATTGGCCATTACTTTATGTTTACATTGTCTCTAACCTGATTCTTGCTTTTGGGGCACAACTCTATTCTATATCAAGCAAAGGTAACACAACATTAACTAAGGGCAACAGTGTTTGACCAATACTGTTCAATTAAGGGTCACCTAAAGAAATGTCTACTTTTGTATATCTGTGCTAATGTTGCCCCTGGCTTTAGGTTAGCAGAAGCATACTCAATGAAAATTAAAGGGAATCTGTCAGCACCCAGGCCCTACCTAAGGTGCTGACTGTGTGCTGTAGCTTGCAGTCACCTAGTGAGCTTGGTACCTTTTGGTAATTTGTCCGTGCAGTGGATTATGCACAGTCCTGCTGTAATGAAGTGTGAAAGAGGAGTTGTTTTTGCCACACTCGCACACCTCACCTCTTCTTCCTCTTCTTCATGATTAATCAATGCCTCCTGCTCCCACAGCTGTTAGCCAGTGTCTGATTGAACATCAGTCCTCTGTAGCCAGTTTATGTCGGAAAGAAACACTAATGCTGCGTTTACACGGAACGATTATCGTGCGAATTTGCACGATAACGATCGAATTCAAACGATAATCGTTCGTGTAAACGCAGCGAACGATCAAGCGACGAGCGAGAAATCGTTCATTTGGATACAGTTCATTTATTTTGGATGTGCCACCCCCTTTAGTATATGGCATTCTTTTCTCTGTCCTCTTTGTGTTGTATATGCCTTTATGCCATATTGGGTAGAGCACCCTTTGTTATTCTTTTAGGTAGTGCCTTGTCCCCTTGGTTTGAGTAAAGCATTTTGATCTTACAACATGTTCTAAAAACGTTGTTCGCTAAAAATTTGCAGATGGTTCCGTGTAAACAGTCGTTCACCGATTTTTCATGTGCGAGATAGGCTTAAGCGATCGCAAAACGAATTTTGTGTACGATATATTGTTCCTTCTAAACGCTGATCGTTATAAAAAAAAAAAAACGTTACTTCAAAATCTTTAATCGTACAATCGGGCGAATTATCGTTCCGTGTAAATGCAGCATAAGATATAGTTGAATCTCTGAGCCCAAATGTGTTGGAGCTGTGGTCAAGGGGTAACTCGCCTGTCTAGAGTCCTGCCAGCAGGTAATTCCTTGGTTCAAATCCCTGCAGGCCACCATTTAATTTAATCTCAAATAATTGCGGTTATTTTAAGACAACGGCCATTGTTTTGAAATAATGGTCATTATTTGCCATTAAATGGCAGCCATCCACTCAATTTTAATAGTGTGTGAACATAGTTTTTCTGTGTTTTCAATCCACTCCTGGTTTTGGTTACAAAATACTCAGCAAAAATACTGAGTGTGATCATAACCTTAAAAATGATACAATAATGAGAAAAAGAAAAATATTTAATTTCCATCAGGGGATTTGAACAAAAGAATGAACTCCTGGCAGGTCTGTAGACAGGTACGTTACGCCTAGACCACAGCTCCAACACATAATTAAGAAATACTGGTGTATCTTTTTTTTTTTTTTTTTTTTTTGTTTTCCTTTTCAAATTAAACCTTTATTACAGAATTTACCATACAAACATTAAAACCACTCCATCCATGTCTGTATACCACCACAATTTTTCTACATCTTAAACCAAATATCTTCTTAGGTACTTCACCTCATAACCCTTCAACAGAAGTGTTAACATAACATTTCTCCTTCCAAAGGGTGCTTATCCATGGTCACCATCAATTCATTACCTCTCTTTTAACTTTTCCCCTCCACTAAATTTACCTTAAACCTTCGTGCCGCAGCCGGTCCCCTCCTCCGTGCAGGGGACCGCAGGAGGACAGAACCCGCCCCCACAGGCTCGGGTATCCCCCCCGCCCCCAGGCTCCTGCCTCCGCCGGGCCGAGAAGGAGTACAATAACCAGCATCCAAAAAAAATAAATAAATAAATAAAAAAATAAATATATATATATATATATATATATATATATATATATTTAAAAAAAAAACAAAAAAAAAACACAAACTATAAATCTTATTATTCTCGTGTCCAGCCTTATACATACTTCATACATACTACATACCCTTCAACCCCCTCTGGGAGCTTAGCCCTCCACGGTACCGAGCCACCACTGGAGATTTTTTTTTATTTTATTTTTTCTTTCCTTCTCCTCTTCCATCTTCCAACCACTCCAACACCACCGCCCACATATATTTATATAGACTTGTGGCGTTACTCCGGAGCAGGCTATCTGGACCCAGCCAAAGGAACCCTCCGCTGCTCCATCTCGCCCACTCCAGCTTATTATCTCATATCAACTCAACCACCAGCGGACCTCCGAGTAATAATAAAATAGTAACAAACCACAAAAAAAAAAAAAAAAAAAACACAGCATAGTAACACCCCTCCTCTTCCTCCAACCGAGACCTGAGCCCGATCCTCACGACATAGGGCCCCGAGCCCGGAGACCAAGATCCAAACCCCCACAATCCTCTCACACAGACATCGGAGACCAACCACGACACCTATCACCCATCTTCATTATTTCTCATTGGTGCCCAGGAACCGCACCCCTGGTTACACTTAACATCTCTCCTATTACATTTTCTACCTATTACTTTTCAGTTGTGCCCAGACATGGTCTTAACCCTACTACCCCACCCCCTTCCCCCCTACTACCCCCCCACCCTCATCCCACCTCCCCCCCTCCCTGGGTGCAGAGAGGAAAAAAAAAAAAAAAAAAAGTCAAAAGTTCTTCAGCCCTCTCCTCTTCTTAAACCAACCACCAATCCCATCCTCTCTTGTTGGTCCATTTTATCCAACCACGGGTCCCAGATCTTACAAAAATTCACCCTCCTCCCTCCTTTTACCATCAAACAAAACTCAAAATTAATCATCCTTCTAACCTCTAACAAAAATTCCCTAAGGGTGGGGCTATCTCTAGACATCCATTTTCTGGCCACCATCAGCCTCATTACCATCAAAAGCTTCCTTACTAGAATATTCTTATTTTTCCCTGGGCGGACATCACTCCATACCCCCAACAACCATCTCTTTGCCGGTTCCCAACCTTCCAGTTGGAGTCGATCTTTAATAACCTCTAAAATTACTTGCCAACTTCTCTCCATTTTCCTACATTCATAATATAGATGAAAGAAACCAACCCTTGGCATATTGCAGCGGGGACAAACTATTTCTTTGTTAGGGCCCATTTTAGATAGCTTACTTGGTGTATAATATAACCTATAATTAATAAAAAATTGTGTAATCTTGTGCGACGCATTAAGTGATATATTCTTTCCCATACCCCATATATCTTCCCACTCTTCTTGTGTAATTTCTCCTATATCTACTGCCCACTTTACTCTACTTACATGTGTGACTACCTCCTTCTTCCCCTCCTTTACCAACCTAACTATCCTAGCCATCACCCTTCTTTTGGAAGTGTCCTCTATCATATAATCAATCCACTGTGAATTTTCTTCTAACAAAAATTTCCGTGTGATCTATTTCCATACTGACTTGTCTTAATTGCAAATAATAAAAATAACAGTTTCCTTCTATCCCGTATTCACCTTTTAACTCTTCTAATGAGCGTAATTGCCCTTCCTTAAAGAAGTGTGTCACATACCTCAAATTGTATTTTTCCCAAAACCTCCATTCGTGATTTCTTCCCAACTCTTTAAACCTAAGATTGTTAAACATTGGTGTACATCTAAATACTCCCTCCAAACCCAGTGCTTTTTTAGTTTTTTCCCAAACTTTGTGCATCAAGTCTAACAATGGCCATCTCTCTCTAGACCTTCTACTCAGCTGTCCTGACTCCAAAATTTCCCATACGTCCTTTAATCCCCATTTATTTTGTTCTACCAAATTCTTTATATACGAGAACTCTCTCCATCTTTTCATATACTGTAATTGGGCCGCCAAGAAATAAATCCTAAAGTTAGGAACCGACAAACCTCCTTTATCCTCATCTTTATATAAATATTCCATTTTTATCCTGGGCTTTCTACCCCTCAAGATAAAATCCCTCACTATAGCTTCCAACTGCTTAAATATTCTTTCTCCCAACCATATTGGACTATTAGACCAGACAAACAAAATCTGTGGGAGGATAATCATTTTCACTAAGCTTATCCTATCTGCCATGCCCAATGGTAGGCCCATCCAAACTTTTGCTTTAGATCTTATTCTTTGCAAAGTTGGTGTTACATTTAATTCCATATACTTATGGATATCCCTATCTACCACCACCCCCAGGTATCTAAAGGTTTCTCCTGGCTTCAAACACCTCAGTTTATCATGGGACACCTCTCCATCTAGCGGCATTAATACTGTTTTCGCCCAGTTAATACTAAGGCCCGACACATCTCCAAATCTTTCTATCGTATTGATTATAATATCCAGGGAATTCCTTGTATTCTCCACGTACAGCACAACATCATCCGCATAGAGCGATATCTTGTCCCCTCTCCCCCGACATCCAAACCCCTCCACCTCTTCCATTGTTCTTATTTTGATTGCCAAAGGCTCAATGAAGAGGGCAAAGATATGGGGAGAGAGGGGACAACCCTGACGTGTTCCCCTAAATAAAGGAAACCTTTCTGTTTGGGATCCGTTTATGAGGATTGAGGCCATAGGGCTTTTATACATCAGCTGCAGCCAACCAATAAACTTTTCTTTAAATCCATATTCGTTCAGGAGTTGCCACAAGAAGGACCACTCCACCCTGTCAAACGCTTTAACGGCGTCCAGCGACAGGATGGAGCGGTCCCTCCCCCCCCCAATTTCCAAGTTACCAAACATCCTACGTATATTATCTATCACCGACCTTCCAGCCCTAAACCCGCACTGATCATCCGAGATTAAAAATGGAACTACCTTCACCAATCTATTTGCTAGCAGCTTCGCCAAAATTTTCATATCTGTATTTAGCAATGTGATTGGCCTGTAAGATCCGGGGTCTACTGCATCTTTACCTGGTTTAAGAATGAGTGAAATTGTGGCCTCATACATAGAATTTGGCATTCTGCCCTGTGTCTGAATAGATCTAAACAACGATAGCAATCTAGGGACCAATACTATTCCATATTTTTTATATACCTCAAAAGGGAGGCCGTCCGGTCCTGCCGCTTTCCCTCGAGGAGCCTCTCTCACTACCCTCCAAACCTCCTCCTCACTAATCTCTGCCTCTAAACCATTCGCTGCTTCCAGTGGAAGTCTGGGAAACTCAATCGCCCTCAAATACTCCTCAATCTCTCTTTCTTCTACCTCCAACTGCGATCTATATAATTTCTTATAATATTCAAGGAATATCTTCTTAATCCCTTCTTCTTCCTTAATTACCTTCCCATCCTTGTCCTTAACTGCAGAAATACCTATCTGACTCTCATTCTCCTTTACCATCCTTGACAGGAACCTACCCGGCCTCCCTCCCTCAACAAACCTCCGCTGATCAGCAAAGAATAGTGTTTGCTGTGCCTTAGCCTCCATCATTTCCCTATACCTCAATCCCAGATCCTCCCACTTAACCTTATCTTCCTCCTTCCCTGTAATTACATACTGCCATTCTGCTTCTTCTAACTGATCTTTTATCTTCTCCTCCTCTACTCTAGCTTTTTTCCTAGTCCTCGCTATACGCTCCAGAAAAATTCCCCTTAAATGTGCTTTTGCTGTGTCCCAAACTATATCCTCTGCGGCTGTTCCCTGGTTGATTTCAAAGAATACCTGTATATTATTAATTATTTCAGAGTCCTCTCCCCATAATTCCAGCCAGTAAGGACTTACTCTAAACCCCCCACTCCTCCCCTCTTCTCTCCTTTTCAGCCTTACCAGCATAGGGGAGTGGTCTGAAATACTTCTTTGTTCATATTTTACCTCTTGTACCCAGGAGATCATCCCCCTGGAGCCCAACACCAAATCAATCCTTGACAGGGTCTGTTTAGTCTTGTTATAACATGAGTATGATTTCCCATTAGGATTACAATGCCTCCAGATGTCTAGCCACCCCAATCCCTCAACCAACTTCCTTAAGGGAGTTTCACCACTAATATTCCTCTCTCTATTCAATCTGACTCTATCCCTTACCTCTTCCATCACACAATTGTAATCTCCTAAGGCCAAAACTGGGACATCTCCCTTGTCCTCCAGGAACTTACATAGATCTATTATAGGGGCCGCAGAAAAGGGTGGCGGCACATAAATGAATGCCCATACCATCTGTTTACCTTGATATACCACATATAAGAAAACATATTTTCCTTCTTTATCCACCCTATGAGATAATATCTCACAAGGAACTGACTTATGTATCAGCACACTTACACCCCTAGCATAACAAGAAAACGTAGAATGAAATGCCCTGCCGATCCACTTCCAACCCAGCAGATTTAGTTTCTCCTTCACTAAATGTGTTTCTGCCAAGCAAATAATCCCTGGAAGATGTTTCCTTATGACCTTATAGATTGCCACCCTTTTCACCCTATCTGCTAGCCCCCTAATATTCCAATACAGCAATTGGATACTCATTTGTGATCCTTAAAACCATAATTCAACCTCTGTCCAAGTATCCAACCCCCATCTAGAAGTAGAAACCAGCTGACAGAAGAGTCCCAACAAAAAAATAAAGAAAAGAGGAGAGGGGAAAAAGAGAATAGAAGAGAGAAACTATACAAACTACCAACCTTCTCTGCACCCCCCCTCCCACCTCCCCCAAACCCCCCCTCCCTCTTCCCCCCAAAAGAACCCTCCTTCCCTCCCCCCCTCCCCTGCCCCCACCCCCTATGGAAAGTGGCTGTAACTTGCCAAACCACATTCCTCTACCTTAGCCTTTCCTCACCAGCGCGGCCTATTTTTCTACCATTTCAGACTACTTTATCCCTTTACTCTCCAGCCATACTGCCGCCTCTGCAGCGGAATCAAAGAAACTTGTTTGACCTTCATGTATGATCCTCAGTCTGGCTGGAAATAATACAGAGTAACTGATCCCTGCCTCTCTAAGCCGTTTTTTAATTTGACCAAAACTCATCCTTGCCTGCTGTGTTTCTCTCGAATAATCAGGGAACATCAGTATCTTACATCCATTATATACTTTCTCCGGACCTGACCTTGCCTCTCTCAAGAGATAGTCCCTATCTGCCGATGAAATCACTTTAACCAGTACTGTTCTAGGTTTTGAGCCAGGGGGTAGACTTCTCAAGGGGACCCTATGGGCCCTTTCTATTCCAAACATTTCTGACAGCCCTTCATTGGGGAAGTTCTCCATGAACCATTTCTTCATAAACTTAACACAATTGTCACCCTCCACTTTCTCTGGAAAACCGATGATCCTTAAATTGCTCCGTCTACTTCTATCTTCCAATTCTCTCACCCTCTCTAATGTTTGCTTTTGCAGGCGTGACAATCTCTCTACCTCCCTTCCCATACTGGTAGTCTTATCTTCCATATCACTCAATCTCTGTTCCACCTCCCCCATTCTCTCTCTTATTTTTCCCAGGTCTTCTCTGATCAGTGAAATGTCACCCCTTATTCCACCCATCTCTGCCTGTACCACCTGGAGGGCCATGTTTGATTTCTCTACCCCTTGCAATATTTGTTCAAGCATTGTCGGCGAGTCTTCTTCTCTTAGACCGGAGCTCTCTTGCTGATCTTTACTTAGGTTTCCTACCCCATCTTCCATCCTCTCCTCCTCCCCCCTTTTTCTACTACTCCCTCCCTTTGCTACTTGTCCAGTCTTTCCTCCTGCTGGGGATTTTACGATATTTCTCCATTACTCCACTTCTCCTCGCCCCAGCCATCTGCGACATATCTGTTTCCAACTCTCTCTCTCGCTCCCCCTCTACCTTCTTTCCTTTTCCTCTTGCAGGCGTACCCTTTCGACCCCTCATCAAATATGGCCCTACCGAGAATCTCTCCACACCTTTGCCTGTACCCCTGAGTAAACCGCTATGTATACAATAGCACAGTACCCAAGAGGACAGAGGATTAATTAATACAGCAGAGTAAGGTCAATAATGTACCTATGGTATGCCCCAACAGAATAGTATTCCAACCTGGATGAAATTATTTTTAAACAATCCAGCAAGGCAGGTTAAATTAGTGATAGCGGTAGCGACTGACCAAACACACAAAAAAAAAAAAAAAAAAACAGAACAGGACTAGCTACCAATTAGTACGACAAGATCAGATCCCAATATACTATGTACTGTATATATCAGGGAGCGCAGACCGTATGGGATAACCCTTCCCAACCACTAGGATCTTGCTGCTCCTAGCTATATCAGACTCAATGCAGCTAGGCTAACCAGTACATAATACACAGTACAGCAGAGCTAGATTGGTATGCCCCACACACCTAATACACGGTCCCGAAAAATTGTACCCTACACGTACCCAACAAATTCAGCTAAACTAATCAGATGAGTAATGCACAGTACAGTAGAGTTGCTTAATGTAAGTAAGGCACTGTATAACAAAGATAATACCTAATATAACAGATCTAGATCAGTATACCTCACACCTACCCAATACAAAACCTGGTACAACTAAATTTATCGGATAAGTAAGGTACAATATATCAAAACTAACTCTCACAGCACCCTCTAGCAATCATGAGGTAACCACCCGAATGATCACTAGAATCTTGTTACTCCTAAATATATCAGACACAGCATAACTTGATGGCAGCAATAAATAAATCCTTATAATGAATTAAAGGCATAGGTGGAGAAAAAAAAAAAAAAACTGGGCCGGGCAGTGGCGTAGCTATAGGGGTCGCCGGGGTCGCCATGGCGACCGGGCCCCTACGCTAGGGGGGCCCGCACGGCCCCCCTTGCCACTTGTGACACTGTCATCTTAAGCATCCCGAGAAGCTGCGGCCGCGCAGCTTCTCGGGATGCACAGATCGCTTTGATGTTCCGCCCGCACAGTGAGCGGGCGGAACATTACAGCGATCAGAATACAGGAGAAGGACCTGTCAGCGTCCTCCTCCTGTATTCTCTCCCATAGGCTGCCGGCACTTCATACCAGCAGCCTATGGGAGGCCGGGCCGTGATCATGTGCCTCTCCGGCAGGCGTGATCATGTGACGTCATCACGCCTGCCGGAAGTCCCGTCCCTGCGGCTCGCAAGATGGAGCCCGAAGAGGAGGAGGAGAGCTGCTGCCTGCAGCCACAGCGCGGATTAGGTGAGTAGGATGTTTGTTTTTTTAGGGGCACCTCTGGGGGCATTATTAGTTCTTGAGGGCACCTCTGTGGGCATTATTATTGTATGGGGGCACCTCTGGGGGCATTATTAGTTCTTGGGGGGCACCTCTGGGGGCATTATTATTGTATGGGGGCACCTCTGGGGGCATTATTAGTTCTTGGGGGCACCTCTGGGGGCATCATTATTGTATGGGGGCACCTCTGGGGGCATTATTATTGTATGGGGGCACCTCTGGGGGCATTATTATTGTATGGGGGCACCTCTGGGGGCATTATTAGTTCTTGAGGGCACCTCTGGGGGCATTATTATTGTATGGGGGCACCTCTGGGGGCATTATTAGTTCTTGGGGGGCACCTCTGGGGGCATTATTATTGTATGGGGGCACCTCTGGGGGCATTATTATTGTATGGGGGGCACCTCTGGGGGCATTATTATTGTATGGGGGCACCTCTGGGGGCATTATTAGTTCTTGAGGGCACCTCTGGGGGCATTATTATTGTATGGGGGCACCTCTGGGGGCATTATTAGTTCTTGGGGGCACCTCTGGGGGCATCATTATTGTATGGGGGCACCTCTGGGGGCATTATTAGTATATGGGGGCACCTCTGGGGGCATTATTATTGTATGGGGGCACCTCTGGGGGCATTATTAGTTCATGGGGGGCACCTCTGGGGGCATTATTAGTATATGGGGGCACCTCTGGGGGCATTATTAGTATATGGGGGCACCTCTGGGGGCATTATTATTGTATGGGGGCACCTCTGGGGGCATTATTAGTTCATGGGGGCAACTCTGTGGGCGTTATTAGTTCTGGGGGGCCACCTCTGGGGGCATTATTAGCTCATGGGGGCCACCTCTGGGGGCATTATTAGCTCATGGGGGCCACCTCTGGGGGCATTATTAGCTCATGGGGGCACCTCTGGGGGCATTATTAGTTGATGGGGGCAACTCTGGGGGCATTATTAGCTCATGGGGGCACCTCTGGGGGCATTATTAGTTGATGGGGGCACCTCTGGGGGCATTATTAGTTCATGGGGGCACCTCTGGGGGCACTATTAGCTCATGGGGGCACCTCTGGGGGCATTATTAGTTCATGGGGGCACCTCTGAGGGCACTATTAGCTCATGGGGGCACCTCTGGGGGCGTTATTAGTTCATAGGGGGCAACTCTGGGGGCATTATTAGTTCATGGGGGCACCTCTGAAGGCATTATTAGTTCATGGGGGCACCTCTGGGGGCATTATTAGTTCATGGGGGCACCTCTGGGGGCATTATTAGCTCATGGGGGCACCTCTGGGGGCATTATTAGTTCATGGGGGCACCTCTGGGGGCATTATTAGTTCATGGGGGCACCTCTGGGGGCATTATTAGTCCATGGGGGCACCTCTGGGGGCATTATTAGCTCATGAGGGCACCTCTGGGGGCATTATTAGCTCATGAGGGCACCTCTGGGGCCATTATTTGTTCATGGGGGCACCTCTGGGGGCATAATTAGCTCATGAGGGCACCTCTGGGGGCATTATTATTGTATGGGGGCACCTCTGGGGCCATTAATAGCTCATGGGGGCACAGCAGGGGATCCTACATACAGGGGGCATCCCACATTCCTATTCACTTTACTGCACATTACACCAAACAGTGCAGTTACTATGGGAGCCTACAGGAGGGAGGAAGGGAAGGAAGTTGCTAGAAATGTGCGGAGCCTAAATTGTTTGTCTCGCAGGTTCTAAGGGGATGAAACGTATCTGGAAGGAATCCTCATGGAGGACTGGGCCGGATGGAGAGGAAAAGGGAAAGTGACGCCTCAGATCAAAGAAGACATCACCGGTGAGTCACTGTATGACGGTTGTCTTATTTTGTAGAACATCATTTAGTAGGGGTGCCCCGAGGTGGAAAAGGTTGGGAAGCACTGCGCTAATCTGTCCCGCTGCGCCCGCTGGCACATGCTGTCATCTGATTGGGCCTCTTACCTAATCAGATGACAGCAAGTACCAGCGCCCCCTCCTCCAGACATCTGCCTTGGCGGCCCAAGCTATGTCCTATGGCCGTATCTTTACCGCGTTGAGCTCCAGCTTGTGCTGCATCTACATTATCTGTACTCAGAGATATCACTGTGTTATCTGTGGTGTTACATAGGACTGCAGGGGACATCTACTACATGATCTGTACTCAGAGATATCACTGTGTTATCTGTGGTGTTACATAGGACTGCAGATGACTACTACATTATCTGTACTCAGAGGGATATCACTGTTATCTGTGGTGTTACATAGGACTGCAGGTGATATCAGGTGACTTCTCCAGGTTGCAGAAGTTCAAACTTCATCATGCCCTGCTGACAGTTTATAATGGGAGATGTAGTTTTGCAGCATGTGGCTCTTCAGGTTGCAGCACTACAACCCCCATCGTTTTCAACTGGCAGTTCATGATGAGAGTTGTAGTTTTTCAGCTGTAGAGTCAAAGATTGGAATACAATGATTAGACAATGACACAGTACAGTCCATTATCTATAGGGGGCAGTAGTGCAGTACATGAGGTGGAGGCAGTGACAGGGCATTAGAGCATGGTGGCACATTAGAGTAATTGGATATAACGTTAGATAGGACTTTGCCTGATCGGGTGAGATGGGGGGCCCCAAGCTAAAATTTTGCACCAGGGCCCATCAGCCTTTAGCTACGCCCCTGGGGCCGGGATATACTTCGTCCAAGTTGTTTAACTAACATAAATGTCCATTCGAGTTCTTTTGCTCCCAAATTAGTCTGTCAGGCACAATATAGCTGAACTAGTCAGAAGAGTAAAGCGCAGTGCAGCCGCGCCAGATTGTTCTGTGCCACACGTGTGAATCGCAGGGGCACAAAGTAGTTAATATATCCGCATGCAGTATGGAATATTCACAAATTATAGCTAGGCCAGCGTGTCCTTTATCCCCCACAGTTAGTGATCTTATCGCACAGCTGGCAGTGCCTATTTACAAACCCCCGCCACACATATCAATCCTCATACTGCACCAGTCTTCAGCGGCATCTAATTCCAATTGTAACAGCTCTCCGTCCTCCCTGTGTCGCCGGATCTCCAACAGTCCTCCTTTCTCTTCCGATCCACGCCACCTCCATTCACGGAACTCTCCTCCAAGTGCTGAACTGCCTCCTCCACCACCTGTCCCGAGCTCGTCCTCGCACCTCCGGATTAGCTGCCCCAGCTCCACGCCGCTCCACGCCACTTGCTTCCGGGTCCGTCCTCTTCTCCGCTATTCCCGCACTGTCACCTCCGACATCAGCACGCTTCTTCCCGGCCTGGCCAGACCGCCACCATCTCACTTCTGTGTGGGTTCGTGCCCCTCAATACCTCGGCAGGGATCCTAGTCAAAGCCGCATGTCCGACCCGCGCTGGTGAGGTGAGCGGCGTCACGTTACGCTACGCTCACATGCTCCTCCTCCCATACTGGTGTATCTTAAATAGCCACTGTCATTAGAAGGGGGAAAAAAACTTTTGATTTGTCATAGACATGTTACAAGTTCTGATCGGTTGAGGTTTGAGAGTTCATCCTCTCCAGCAGCCACAGCCCTCACAACTCAGGCAGTTGGGTCATAACATCACCATTTTATCCAGGAAGTGAAGCCTTGATGCAGTAGTAAGTGCAGGGAAAAAAAGAGACTTTATAAGCATTTCCGGTAATAAGTGTATATTGGTGATTTGTATAACTTTTGGGAAGCAATACAATACTTTGATAAAAAATTTTGCCGGATTTCGCCTCTAACCCCTTATTGCCCGTCATGCTGCCTTTTCACAGCGGTCACTAATGGGCTTTATTCCGATGCGTACGCCTTTTAACGGCGGACGCATGGAAAAAACTGCTGCCCAGCGGCGGCAGCAGTGCGGGGTCACACAGACAGCTGACTCTCACACACACACACACACACACACACACACACACACACACACACACACACACACACATACACATCCCCCCAACAACCCATTAGGTACATTAGGTACTGCAGTGTATTGTATGAGTGATCAAAGTATTTACACTAGTGTACAGTAATGTACACTAGTGTAAAAGTAAAAAAAAAAGTGCACCAAACACAACACAGCCCCCCCCCCCCAATAATAAAATGCATTACATTCCCTATACCCAATAAAACATCACATAAAACAGATCAAAAACACAAATCCTAAACATATTTGGTATCGTTACGTCCCTAGCGACCCAATCTATAAAACTATATCAATAATTATACCGCACTACACACGCTGTAAAAAAAAAACGTTACAAAAGAGATCAAAAAGTCATATACGTATCAAACTTGGTATCAATAGAAACTATAGATCTTCCCGCAAAAAATAAGCCCAAAACCAGCTCTGTCGCAAAAAAGATAAGAGCGCTATGGATCTTGCAATGTGGCGACAGTTTTTGTGGGTTTTTGCTAGGAAGATAGTTTCTATTGCGCCAAAGTGGTGATAGTTAAAAAAAAAACCTATGCAAATATGGTATCGCCGTAACCGTAGTGACCCAGAGAATACATGTATTATGTTGTTAGAGACCGCCAATACGGATTTTTACGGCGATCACTAATGGGCTCTATTCTGCTGCCATCAGCTCTTTATGGCGATGGTGCAGCATAGTGCAGCAGCGCCGGTAAGACCCGCAGCCCCCTCCTCTCAGCTATCGGAGGTAGCTGAGGGGTTGGGGCAGAGTGTGGGCTTAGTCCCGGCCGGTCCCCGCACAGGTGATCGCCCTTATTAACAGTATAACGGCGGCCATCGGTAACGGGCATTGCCAGAGCAGCTGTACGCTTTCATCTCTTCTCACCGTGAATCCACGTGAGAGGAGATAAAAACATATCATCGCCCGCCCACCCCCAACAGACTCTGTTCACAGTGATGGATTCCTAAAAATGATCAAAGCTCCATTCTCTCCACCACCAGAGGTGGCGGAGAGCATGGGGCAATGATCGGGGACCACCCGGTGTGGTCCCAGTACAAGCGATCAGGGGTATATACTATATACCACTGATCACTTGTTCCAAATGGTGCCTGCACTTTTTTACCCCTGTCAAAGTCAAGTGCCCCGGATTACCTGTAACCACCCAAGATTGCCCATCACCACCCAAGATTGCCCGTCACCACCCCAGATTGCCCATCACCACCCCAGATTGCCACAGACTGCCCGTACCTACCCCAAATTGCCTGTAACCACCCCAGATCGTCAGACTGTCCGTAGCTACCGCACATTGCCCGTCGCCACCCCAGATTGCCCGTAATCTCCCCAGATTGCCCGTAATCTCCCCAGATTGCCCGTAATCTCCCCAGATTGCCCGTAACCTCCCCAAATTGCCACAGACTGCCCGTACCTACCCCAAATTGCCCGTAACCACCCCAGATTACCCCTCGCCACCCCATATAGCCAGTAAACACCCCCAGATTGCCCATAACCACCCCAGATTGGCACAGACTGCTCGTAACCACCCCAGTTTGCCCATTACCACACCAGATAGCCAGTAAACACCCCGAGGTTGTCCATTAACACCCCAGATTAACAGCCAGTAAACACACACATATTTCCTTTAACTAAAATGACACTCCTTCTCTTCTGAGCCCGGTTGTGTGCCCATACAGGGGTTTATGCTCACATATGGGGTACCATTGTACTCAGGAGAACCTGCGTTACAAATGTTGGGGTGCTTTTTCCTCCCCTGTTCCTATTGAAATTGAGATATTTCAAACTAAACAAACACATTATTGTAAAAAAAATTTTTTTTTTTTCATTTTTACGGTCTAGTTTTGAATACTTTCCTCTAATCCCTGTGGGGTCAAAATGCTCACCACATCCCAAGATGAATTCTTTGAGAGGTGCACTTTCCTAAATGGAGTGACTTTTGGGGGTTTCTATTCTGCTGACACTACAGGGGCACTGCAAATGCACCTGGTGCTCAGAAACTTCTTCAGCAAAATCTGAACTGGAAATGCTAATAGGTGCTCCTTCCCTTCTGAGCCCGCTGTGTGCCCATGCAGTGGTTTACACCCACATATGGGGTACCGTTATACTCAGGAGAACCTGCGTTACAAAATTTGGGGTGCATTTTCTCTCATGTTTATTATGAAAATAAGATATTTTAAATATATTATTGGAAAATTTTCCAATTTTTTTACGACCTAATTGTGAATACTTTCCTCAAGCCCCTGTAGGGTTAAAATGCTCATTATACCCTTAGATTAAATCTTTAAGGTGTCTAGTTTCAAAAATGGGGTCACTTATGGGGGTTTCCAGTATACAAGCCTCCTAAATCAACTTAAAAAAAGAACTGGTCCCTAAAAGAAATCAGTTTGGGAAATTTCATAAATTTGATACTTTGCTGATACATTTCTAAGCCCCGTAAAACCCTAAAAAAGTGAAATATGTTTACGAAATGAAGCCGGAATAAAGAGGACATATTGATAATGTGACTTAGTAACTAATTTTTGTCATGTAAATTACTTTTTTTAAGAAGTGGAGAATTTCAAACTTCGTAAAGTTCAAATTTTTCATGATGTTTTTATGTTTTTCACACAAAAAACACACAAGACAGTGACCAAAGTTACAGTTACCAAAGTTACATAAAGTTACAGGTCAGATTTTGAAAAATTAGCCTGGTCATTAAGGCCCAAATAGGCTTGGTCCCTAAGGGGTTAAAGGGGTTATCCAGCAAAATGCTTTTTGTTTCAAATTAACTGGTTAACAGAAGGTTATGTAGATTTATAGTTTACTGCTTTTTAAAAATCTCCAGTCTTCCCATACTTAGCAGCTGCTGTATGTCTTGCTGGAAATGATGTTTTCTTTTTAGTCTGACACAGTGCTCTGTTGACATATAGACAGGAACTGTCCAGAGCAGGATAGGTTTTCTATGGGAATTTGTTGCTGCTTTTTTTACTCTTTTATTTTAGCAACAATTCTCTTCATTCAGTTCTCCTAAATTATGTGGTCATGTACAGGAAGTGACATCATCTGCCCTCACAGCATGTCTAGTATGGGCAGGACTACTATATGGTGCTGTACAGAGGGCTACATAGTCTACAGACTACGTAGCACTCTGTGCAATACCATATAGTAATTTGCTTGGGTTTACCCCTGCCTGACTGCAACAGGGCTTCTCAGGTCTGTCTCTAAATTATAATCTATATAGACTATAATTTAGAAGCCAGTGATTAGCTGCAGCTGTAGAGCCCTGCCACAGTTGTGCAGGGGTTAACCCAAGCTGCTGGCACCCTTACTTTGGTTGAGAGAGAGGAAGTGCAGAGGGGGTCTTGTTCAAATGTAGCAGAGTTGAGAATTTCAGTGCACCTATGTAACCAACATATAATTACTATCACCAGTAATATAAAATAAACTCAGCTGCACCCGTCTGCACTATTCATACAAACATGCACAGCTCACTTTACAAGGTTCTGGCAAACTCAGCTTTGCTACATCTTAGAAGTAACCTTTTCTCGGCCAGCAAGTAGCTTCTGTAAAACAAGCTTGTTCAATTCACCAACTCCACTGTAAAACCTGCACAGATAATAAAATGGAATACTTCTTTGGCTATCTATGGTGTAACCACTTGTACATCAATCAGTGATATTATCCTTTGCTTCTCCCTTTACAACCCCAAGGAGAAGTCCTTCTGAGTCTCAGCCAGAGTTCACATGCTAAAAGGCAAGGGCGCCAAACACAGACCCAGACATAAGCTCTCCCTCAATAGCTGCTGCTCACTCCGAGAAACCTGTAGCTCTCTGCTGCTATCCCTGTCACTGTTGGTCACAGGCTGCTCACTTTGTTGCCGTGTGATAGCTCTGCTCAATTACATGACACTTTGTTGCTCAGTTACATGTCATACCTCCTAACAAAGAGGGACATTGAACTAAATGTGCCACACTGGTAGCCACGCCCCATAGCATACTTAACCCCCCCCCCCCCCAGCCACTCCCCAAAACTTTTTTCCCTACAGCTGTCCACACAATTATAGGGTTGCGCCATATACTGCAGAAGCCAGAACGGGATTCATACCATACCATTACACTGTTCCTGATCAGTATACCAAGACCAATAATACCAGTACATAAGAAACTAATGTTATCAACGCATATTAACCACATAGTGACTAATACCACCATACCGTTACCGTTACCACTGTATACTAAAAGCAATTAGCCGGTAACACTCTATATACAGTATACACTATGGGACCAGTGATAACCGGTAACCCTACATACAATACTAATTGGTTTCAGGATGACCATTGTATGTTGAGACCAAAGGGTAGTGGTCAAATTAGTGAAACTGGTAAGCCTGCTTGAACAGGTGTGTTTTGAGGGCACGTTTAAAGCTTTGGGTATTGGAGGTGAGTCTGACAGTCTTGGATAATGCATTCCATAGAACTGGTGCAGCTCGGGTGAAGTCCTGGAGACGGGAGTGAGAGGTGCAGATTAAGGGGGATGTTAGTCTTAAGTCCTTAGAGGAGCGTAAGGCACGGGTAGGACAGTAGACAGAGATGAGGGAGGAGATATAGGGAGGTGCCCCACTGTGGAGAGTTTTGTGGGTAAGCAGAAGGAGTTTGTATTGTATCCTGTGTTTAATAGGAAGCCAATGTAGTGACTGGCACAGGATGGAAGCATCGGTGTAGCGGTTAGACAGAGGGATGAGCCTGGCCGCTGCATTGAAAATAGACTGGAGAGGGGAGAGTTTAGAGGAAGGACGGCAGATTGGTAAGGAATTGCATTAGTCTAGACGGGAATGACTCAGAGCGACAAAAAGAGTTTTAGCAGATTCGACAGTAAGAAAGAGACGGATTTTAGAGATGTTTTTTTTTTTTATGCAGGTGACAGGAATGTGAAGGGGATTTAATATGGGGAGTAAAGTCCTGGGGTTATGGTTGCACCACATACAGAGATGGAGATGACAGGTGGAGGCCGGTTAGCAGAGGGAGGGAATACAAGCAGCTCAGTCTTAGCAATATTAAGTTTTAGGAATAGGGAGGACATAACGTTAGAAACGGCAGACAGACAGTTACTGGTGTTCTGTAGAAGAGCAGGGGTGATATCACGGGAGGAGGTATGCAGCTGGGTATCATCAGCATAGAGATGGTACTGAAAACCAAACCTGCTGATGATGTGTCTGATGGGTAAAGTGAGAAAAGGAGAGGGGCCCAGGACTGATCCCTGGGGAACCCCAACTGTAAGGGGAAGAAAAGATGAGGTGGAACCCTCAAATGATACATTAAAGGAGCTGTCAGAGAGATAGGAGTCCTTTAGGCCAATAGAACGAAGCATTTAGATGAGGAGCTGATGGTCTTCCGTGTCAAAAGCTGCAGATAGATCCAAGAAAATGAGCAGAGAATAGTCACCTTTAGATTTGGTGGTGAGGAGATGATTGGAGACTTTAGTAAGGGCAATTTCTGTAGAATGGAGAGGAGTTTTCAGAGAGGTAGCGGGTTAGGTGGGAATAGACCAGACGTTCCAAGAGTTTAGAGATAAAGGGAGATGAGAGACAGGTTGATAGTTGCCTGTACAGGAGGTGTCTAGGGAGGGAGTTTTTTTTTAGTAATGGAATGATGACGGAGTGTTTGAAAGTCAATTTGAAGATGCCAGAGGAAAGGGAGAGGTTGAAGATTTTAGTTACATAAGTAGTGAGAGCAGGAGAGAGAGACTGGACAAGGTGCGAGGGAATAGGGTCACTAGAGCATGTGGTAGGACAAGAGGAGTCAGGAGACTTCCTTCTGTTACTGGTTCAAAGGCTGAGAGGGATGAGGAGGTAGTAGAGTATTGTTGTACCGTGTTAGCCATAGAAATCTGTAGAATAGAGAAGTAATCAGGCGATACCTTTTGGAGGCTAACTGAGTATATTTGAGTGTAAGCGTCTAGCTCCCTTCGTCAGACAAGATGTTATACAGAACTGAAAAAAATCACAAGACTTATATACACACTAAACAGAGCTCATCAAAGGATTTTAGGAAACTTTGGAATTAACAAAATGTAATATACACAAGGTCTGCTATTTACAACAGGTCCATAAACTAAAGCTCATGAGGCATGAAAAGAGGATGGTAAGCTCTTGTCGCTATCTGATTGTTGTTAGATTAATGGCCTAATAGTAATTAATGGTCTTCATAGTCAGAACAGGTCACACATAGGCCGACATGAAGCTGGCATGGATATTGAGACCATGTTGCAAAGTTTTAAATTTGAGCATTAATTTATATTCCCATTCCCTTCTTTCTCTTTGTGTCTTAAAGTGTCCCATTAAGGCTGTAACCCGCAGGTCTTCTACTGTGTGTCCCTCTCCAGAGAAATGTGCAGCCACAGGGAGATCTGTCCGGCCGTTGTTAATCGTAAATCGGTGTGAGTTCATACGTTGACTCAGTCTCTGCCCTGTTTCCCCCACATAGAGGCCTGTAATGGGGCATCGCACACACATGATCAGATACACCACATTGGAAGATCTGCAAGAAAATGTTCCCTTGATTGTGTGTACCTCCTGTGACTGTGGGACTGGTACACTGTCAGAGATATGGATATGTGTGCAGGTTTTGCACCGGTTTTGTAGGCAGGGTGAAGTGCCATTATCCGTTGGGGTCTTTAGAGCACTGCGGACAATAATTTGTCGCAGGTTTAGTGGTTGCCGAAATAAAAGCAGTGGGGGGACTGGGAATATTTCTTTTAGTCTGCTGTCCTTGTGTAGCACGGATTGGAGTTCCCTAGAAATCTTTCGTAGGATCTCCAGCTGTGGATTGTAGGTGACAACTAGGGGCACTTGTGTTTCATCTTGGGGATCCTTGTATGTGAGGAGAGTGTCCCTGTTGATGGCTGCTGCTTGGCTGATCTGTTTGTCCGTCATGTTTGGTTTGTAGCCCAATTGGAGGAATTCAGTCCTAAGATTAAGGAGGTGCTGGTCCAGGTCTGCTTTTTCTGAGCAGATACGGTTGTATTGAATAGCCTGGCTGTATATAATGGATTGTTTTGTATGTTTGGGATGGAAGCTGTCGCTTCTCAGGTAAGCAGTTCAGTCTGTCGGTTTGCAGTATATTGATGTTAGTATCTGGTGGTCTTTAATGCATATAGTTGTGTCCAAAAAAATGATTTCACTACGGGAATGGCTTAGTTTGAGGTTTATGGTGGGGTGAAAGTCGTTGAAGTCTTCATGAAATTTAAGCAGGGCCTCCTCACCTGCAGTCCAGATAATCAGGATATCGTCAATGTATCGAAGGTAAGTCATAGGTTTGATGGTGCATGTGGATAGGTATGCTCCTTCCAGTTCTGCCATAAAAAGATTTGCATACTGGGGTGCACATCTTGAGCCCATTGATGTCCCCATTCGGTGGAGCTATAGGTCATCTCCAAAGGCAAAATGGTTATGGGTTAGCAGGAATTGAATGAGTTGTGTTATTGGTTTTATTGGGAGGTCTTGTTTCTCCAGGTGTTTTCGACATGCTGCAATTCCATCCTTGTGGGGGATGTTAGTGTACAAGGATTCCACATCCATGGTGGCCAATATGGTGTCGTCAGGTAGTGGGCCTAAGGCTTTTAGTTTGTTTAAGAGGTCAGTAGTGTCCTGGATGTAGCTGGGAGTGTCTCCAATGTGGTGTATCTGATCATGTGTGTGCGATGCCCCACTACAGGCCTCTATGTGGGGGAAACAGTGCAGAGACTGAGTCAACGTATGAACTCACACCGATTTACTATTAACAACGGCCGGACAGATCTCCCTGTGGCTGCACATTTCTCTGGAGAGGGACACACAGTAGAAGACCTGCGGGTTACAGCCTTAATGGGACATTTTAAGTCACAAAGAGAAAGAAGGGAATGGGAATATAAACTAATGCTCAAATTTAAAACTTTGCAACATGGTCTCAATATCCATGCCAGCTTCATGTCGGCCTATGTGTGACCTGTTCTGGCTATGAAGACCATTAATTACTATTAGGCCATTAATCTGACAACAATCAGATAGCGACAAGAGCTTACCATCCTCTTTTCATGCCTCATGAGCTTTTGTTTATGGACCTGTTGTAAATAAAAGACCCTGTGTATATTACATTTTGTTAATTCCAAAGTTTCCTAAAATCCTTTGATGAGCTCTGTTTAGTGTGTATATAAGTCTTGTGATTTTTTTCAGTTCTGTATAACATCTTGTCTGACGAAGGGAGCTAGACTCTCGAAAGCTTACACTCAAATATACTCAGTTAGCCTCCGAAAGGTATCGCCTGATTACTTCTCTATTCTAGGGATGAGGAGGAACAGTGAGTGGGAATAGGATCAACATTACTAGAGGACTGGGAGATGACCCCCCTGCCGAGTAGTATCTATTTTGTCCTTGAAATAGTAGGCTAGTTCTTCGGCATAGAGGTTAGTGATAGGTGTTCAAACTTTGGGTTTAAGGAGAGAATTGAGGGTATCAAAGAGGTGTTTTGGGTTATAAGAAAGAGAAGAGATCAGAGTGGTAAAGTAGGATTGTTTAGCAGAGTGAAGAGTAGAGTAATAGCTTCTTAGCATGAACTTATAATGTAGAAGGTTGGCTGTTGTCTTGGATTTCCTCCACAGGCGTTCAGCACACCTAGAACACTGTCTAAGAAAACAAGTTCTGGATGTGTGCCAGGGTTGTGGAAGTCTGTGTCAGGCTGTTTGGGGTATAGGGGGTGCAAGTTTGTCCAGGGTGGTTTTGAGGGTGTCATGGTATTGGTTGGCAGCCAGCTTAGGACAGGAGTGGGAAGAGATGGGGGGTAGTGATGACTGTACCATGTCTAAAAATTGTTGGGTGTCTAGAGCACGTAGGTTCCTATATGAAAGGGAGGTCTGGGTGTCAAGAGGAGGATGAGAATTTGTTATCATAAAGGAGAGGAAGTTGTGGTCTGAGAGCTCAGTGGTAAAGTGGGAAACTGGGCCAAGTCTGGAGAAGACCAGGTACAGGGTATTCCCACCCTTGTGGGTTGGAGAGTTAGAATGCGGAGAGAGGCGAAGAAAGGACATTACAGAAAGAAAATGAGCGGCTGATGGGGAGATTGGGTTGTTAATGGGGATGTTAAAATCACCCATGATTTTAGTCGGGTCTCAAGTTACGATGATCCAGAAAGGACTATTGTATGTTGAAAGATTGTATCCTGAGGCCATTGTAAGTTGAGGGATCACTGTATACAGTATACACTAGGAGATCAGTAATAACCGATAACACTATACTGTATACAGTATACACTGTGAGACCAGTGATAACGGTACACATGCTACTGTATATACAGTATACATTCTGCACTATGGAGAAGGTATATACAGGGATGCGGGAGGTGACTTATACAGTGCTGGGAGGAGATAAGGGGGGGATTCTGCACTGTGGAGATGGGATATACAGAGAAGGGGGGGATATATATATACAGTGATACAAGGAGGAGGGAAGGGGGGATTCTGCACCGTGGAGAAGGTATATACAGGGAAGGGGGATATATACAGTGCTGGGAGGAGGGAAGGGGATCTCTGCATGGGAAAGGGGGACCTGTTATATGCTGGGGAGAGGGGATATACACTACCGTTCAAACAATTTTGTGTTTTCCATGAAAAGTCACACTTATTCACCACCATACGTTGTGAAATGAATAGAAAATAGAGTCAAGACATTGACAAGGTTAGAAATAATGATTTGTATTTGAAATAACATTGTTTTTACATCAAACTTTGCATTCGTCAAAGAATCCTCCTTTTGCAGCAATTACAGCATTGCACACCTTTGGCATTCTAGCTATTAATCTGTTGAGGTACGCTGGAGAAATTGCACCCCACGCTTCTAGTAGCAGCTCCCACAAGTTGGATTGGTTGGATGGGCACTTCTGGCGTACCATACGGTCAAGCTGCTCCCACAACAGCTCAATGGGGTTCAGATCTGGTGACTGCGCTGGCCACTCCATTACTGATAGAATACCAGCTGCCTGCTTCTGCTGTCAATAGTTCTTGCACAATTTGGAGGTGTGTTTAGGGTCATTGTCCTGTTGTAGGATGAAATTGGCTCCAATCAAGCGCTGTCCACTGGGTATGGCATGGCGTTGCAAAATTGAGTGATAGCCTTCCTTATTCAGAATCCCTTTTACCCTGTACAAATCTCCCACCTTACCAGCACCAAAGCAACCCCAGACCATCACATTACCTCCACCATGCTTAACAGATGGTGTCAGGCATTCTTCCAGCATCTTTTCATTTGTTCTGTGTCTCACAAACGTTCAAAACACCTTAATGGTGCGTTCACACCTACAGGATCTGCAGTTGATTTTCTGCAGCAGATTTCATTTAAATAACTGAACACAGCATCAAATCTGCTGCAGATCCTGTAGGTGTGAACGCACCCTAAACGTGGATTCATCCGTCCACAACCCTTTTTTCAGTCTTCCTGGATGTCCAATGTCTGTGTTCTTTTGCCCATCTTAATCTTTTTCTTTTATTGGCCAGTCCCAGATATGGCTTTATCTTTGCCACTCTGCCCTGAAGCCCAAAATCCTGCAGCCGCCTCTTCACTGTAGATGTTGACACTGGTGTTTTGCGGGTACTATTTAATGAATATGCCAGTTGAAGACCTGTGAGGCGTCTGTTTCTCAAACTAGAGACTCTAATGTGCTTATCATCTTGCTTAGTTGTGCAACGCGGCCTCCCACTTCTTTTTCTACTCTGGTTAGAGCCTATTTGTGCTGTCCTCTGAAGGGAGTAGTACACACCGTTGTAGGAAATCTTCAATTTCTTAGCAATTTCTCGCATGGAATAGCCTTCATTTCTAAGAACAAGAATAGACTGTCGAGTTTCAGATGAAAGTTCTCTTTTTCTGGCCATTTTGAGCGTTTAATTGACCCCACAAATGTGATGCTCCAGAAACACAATCTGCTCAAAGGAAGGTCGGTTTTGTAGCTTTTGTAACGAGCTAGACTGTTTTCAAATGTGTGAACATGATTACAAAAGGGTTTTCTAATCATTAATTAGCCTTCTGAGCCAATGAGCAAACACATTGTACCATTAGAACACTGGAGTGATAGTTGCTGGAAATGGGCCTCTATACACCTATGTAGATATTGCACCAAAAACCAGACATTTGCAGCTAGAATAGTCATTTACCACATTAGCAATTTATAGAGTGTATTTGTTTAAAGTTAGGACTAGTTATCTTCATTGAAAAGTACAGTGCTTTTCCTTCAAAAATAAGGACATTTCAATGTGACCCCAAACTTTTGAACGGTAGTGTACAGTGTGTGCGTATATATGTGGAGAGAGTGGATATAGAGGGCTGGGGGCTCTCTATGATCGCATGTCTCTTTAAGCATGCCGAGAAGCTGCGGCTGCGCAGCTTCTCAGGATGCACAGATCGCTTTGATGTTCCGCCCGCATAGTGAGCTGGCTAAACATTAAAGCGAGCAGAATGCAGGAGCAGGACCTGTCAGCGTCCTGCTCCTGCATTCCCTCCCATAGGCTGCCGGAACTTCATACCAGCAGCCTATGGGACGCCGGGACATGACCTCTCCGGCAGGCGTGATGATGTGACGTCATCACGCCTGCCGGAGGTCCCGTCCCTGCGGCTTGCAAGATGGAGCCAGAAGAAGAGGAGAGCTGCCGCCTGCAGCCACGCAGCATGGATTAGGTGAGTAGGATGTTTGTTTTTTTAGGGGCACCTCTGGGGGCATTATTAGTTCATAGGGGGCACCTCAGGGGGGCATTATTAGTTCATAGGGGGCACCTCGGGGGGCTTTATTAGTTCATGGGGGCACCTCTGGGGGCATTATTAGTTCATGGGGGCAGTATTGGCTCATGGGGGCACCTCTGGGGGAATTATTAGTTCATGGGGGCACCTCTGGGGGCATTATTAGCTCATGGGGGCTCCTCTGGGGCATTATTAGTTCATGGGGGGCACCTCTGGGGGCACCTCTCTGGGCAGTATTAGCTCCTGGGGGCACCTCTCTGGGCAGTATTAGCTCATGGGGGCACCCCTGGGGGAATTATTAGTTCATGGGGGAACCTCTGGGAGCATTATTAGTTCATGGGGGCACCTCTGGGGGCATTATTAGTTCATGGGGGAAACTTTGAGGGCATTATTAGTTCATGGGGGCACCTCTGGGGGCATTATTAGCTCATGGGGGCACAGCAGGGGATCCTACACACGAGGGCATCCCACATTCCTACTCTCTTTACTGCACATAACACCAAACAGCGCAGTTACTTAGGGAGCCTACAGGAGGGAGAAAGGAAAGGAAGTTGCTAGAAATACGCGGAGCCTAAATTGTTTGTCTCGCAGGTTCTGAAAAGATGAAACGTATTTGGAAGGAATCATCATGGAGGACTGGACTGGATGGAGAGGAAAAGGGAAAGTGACGCCTCAGATCAAAGAAGAGTCACTGTATGACGCTTTTCTTATTTTGTAGAAAATTATTTAGTAGGGGTGCCCCGAGCTAATTTTTTTCAAGGGATGCCCTGAAGTGGAAAAGGTTGGGAAGCACTGCACTAATCTGTCCCGCTGGCACATGCTGTCATCTGATTGGGCCTCTTACCTAATCGGATGACAGCAAGTACCAGCGCCCCCTCCTCCAGACATCTGCGTTGGCGGCCCAAGATGTGTCCTATGTGTCAATGCCTTCACGGCATTGAGCTCCAGCTTGTGCTGCAATCCACCCCTCCTCAGCGTTTAGGCCCCTCCCCCAGGTCAGATGACATCACTGTACAGCCGGCAAGTAACATCAGAGAGTACAGCAATGTTGTGATCCAGTGGGGGGGGGGGGGAAGCCTCAATCTTGCAGGAACCGCTTGCACCACTGAGGAGAGGAGAAGTGGACTGCAGGTGACATCTACATTATCTGTACTCAGAGATATCACTGTGTTATCTGTGGTGTTACATAGGACTGCAGGGGACATCTACTACATTATCTGTACTCAGAGATATCACTGTATTATCTGTAGTGTTACAAAGGACTGCAGGTGACTATTACATTATCTGTACTCAGAGGGATATCACTGTGTTATCTGTGGTGTTACATAGGACTGCAGGTGACATCAGGTGACTTATCCAGGTTGCAGAAGTTCAAACTTCATCGTGCCCTGCTGACAGTTTATTATGGGAGTTGTAGTTTTGCAGCATGTGGCTCTTCAGGTTGCAGCACTACAACCCCCATTGTTTCCAACTGGCAGTTCATGATGAGAGTTGTAGTTTTTCAGCTGGAGAGTCAAAGATTGGAATACAATGATTAGACAATGACACAGTACAGTCCATTATTTATAGGGGGCAGTAGTGCAGTACATGAGGTGGAGGGAGTGACTTAGAGCATTAGAACATGGTGGCACATTAGAGTAATTGGATATAACGTTAGATATGACTTTGCCTGATCGGGTGAGATGGGGGGGGCCCCAAGCTAAAATTTTGCACCAGGGCCCATCAGCCTGTAGCTACGCCCCTGGGTACAGGGTTAATTAACCCCTTACTTGCTGGTCCTCAGACAGTAAGCTCAGCCCATCTAGTGGGGGTTGAGCTAAAGAGTGATGTCTACACATTTGCTGCTTACTGCATCTATGTGTGTGGACAGGTACTTCCTGTGTCACGTCTCTCTTTTTTTTAACAGGGAATAGAGGAGGACACCGCATGGACCGCAGTTTTGGCAAGAAGGGAGACACCTAGTGGACATGTGTTTAGTGTTGATTTTAAAATAAAAATTAAATAGAGTATGTTGCAAATGTAAGAGCTAAAATGCTAATTTTTTAACTGTGTAAATAGCCATCAGAAAAGGCATAATTTGTTTAATCTCCCTATCACCTGCCTGTCTGCAGCTCAGTTCCTGTTATGGACCTGACAAATAGGGCCAGTTCACATGGAGCAAAAGCAGCGTAATTCAATGCTTTGAGCGGAGAGACGCTTTTGCTGGCTCATAGCCTTTAACCCCTTAACGACATCGGGCGTAAACTTCCGCCCTCGCGCCCTGGTACTTGGCGCATCAGGGCGTAAATTTACGCCCGATGTTTCCCCGATCGCTGCGTGTTCGCACACAGTGATCGGGGAAGATGGCCTGCTATAAATCATAGCAGGCCATCTTAGCTTCTCGGCACGGGGGGTGGTTAACACCCCCCGTGCTTACGATCGCCGCTATAGGCTGATCAATTCAGATCAGCCAATAGCGGCGATCGGAAAATGGCGGTCGGTGCTGTCCGAGGACGGCACAGACCGCCATTACTGTAAAAAGTAATGGTGGTCACCGTGCCACCGGCCCGATTGCCCGATCAGGGTCCCACAAAATAAAAAATATCTGCCCTGGACCCCTCAGCTAGGTAGCTGAGGGGTCCAGAGCAGGTATTTGTACATTACTCACCTGTCCCGGGGTCCTGATCGGCGTCTTCCGGGTTCGCGGCGTCCTCCGTCTTTCCGGCGCGTCTTCGGATCTTTCCGGCGGTCCCCGTCGTCTTCTTTCGGCTATTTTCGGCTCCAGCCTCGTCATTTTCCGGATTTTGCGCTCTGCTGCCCTCTAGCGGCTGATATGTGTAATACACTTATCAGCAGATACAGGGATGTTCAGAATGTAGAAAAAGTTTTTTTTTTTTTCCAAATTTATTTATTTTTTCTATTTTCCGCACCCTATCGCCGCTGAGTGTTGATCAGCAACGCACGAAAGTGCGCTGCTAATCAGCAACTCCTCCTTTTTGGCGTAGGGTGTTTTTTCTATATTCTACTGCCACGGTCTGCTGATAAGTGCCGCACATAAGTGCGGCATTTATCAGCAACTCCTTTGTTGGCGTAGGTTTTTTTTTTTTATACTTACTGTAAAAAAAACACGTAAAAAACACTACATTACACCACACTACATTGAATAAAGTTTGACACTACACCACTACATATCCCATATACCAATCCCCATATAAAGATGGCCCCCAGGGTGTTTTCGGCGTCAGAGGGATACGTTATTATTGCCTCCGACACCGAAACAGCCAGTGAGGATTAATGGGGGGATCCTTCTTTCCTCCATTCATCCTCATCATCCTGTGACGTGTCTGGGGGTAGCGTAGCGTACGCTGCCCCCCAGACACGTCTTTTCCGCCAGTACCGTCCCAATAAGAGATCACGGTATGGTGTGAAATTCTCCAAACTCTGTGAGCGTACCTCAGGGTACACTTACAGATTTAGGGTACGTGCACACTGCGGAATGGCTAAGGATAACCCTTCGTGCATTCCGCAGCTGGCACCCGCCGGCGGACTGATGCGGGCGCATGTCTCTACCCGTGTCATAGACTCCATTCTATGCACGGGCGGATTCCATCGTCCATCCAAAGAATGAATACGTTGGACGGAGAGCGGAATCCGCCCGTGCATAGAATGGAGTCTATGACACGGACGGAGACGTGCGCCTGCATCAGTCCGCCGGTGGGTGCCAGCTGTGGAATGCACGAAGGGTTATCTGTCGCGATTCCGCAGTGTGCACGTACCCTTAGAGTGTATGTAGGAAGGGACACCCGAATCCAGCCCCCAGATGCCCCCTCCCCCCCCCCCCATCCTCGGAACAAGTGGAAAGATCGTCCGGGAACTGATCTTCCCACTGCTGGATAAAGGTTACCACCTGTACGGGGATAACCTTTATACCAGCACCCCCTCTTCCGGTCCCTCGCTGCCCGAGCTACTGTAGCTTGCGGCACGATCCGAAAATATCAGAAGCAGTAATAGAGCCTTAATATTTAGCAGCCATGGAGCGGACCCAGCGCTTATGGATATGAGGGACCCCGTATCGCACCAGGACAACATTTTCCAGGTGACGTCCCCCACACTGGAAAACAGGAGACCCCAGAAGAAGTGCAGAGTGTGGCGTAAAAGGGGGATCAGGAAAGACACCATTTTCCCGTGTGACACCTGTCCTGATCACCCCGGCCTCTGCATACTGGATCGCTTCAGGGCGCACCACACGTCATTGGGGTTCTACATTATCTAAATTCTGTCCCTTATTCCTATTTCAGGGGTCACGTTGGTCCAGGGATTATTCTGATCGCCATTATGGAGTCGGGAAGGAATTTTTCCCCTGTGATGAGGCTACTGTCGTTTGCCTCACAAGGGTTTTTTGCCTTCCTCTGGATCAACACAGGTTGAATTTGATGGACACCTGTCATTTCCAACCTTATAAACTAATAATTGCCCTAATACCCCCAAAATAAATTAGAATTGTCCCTTTTTCCCCAGCTAAGTAGGTATGGCCGCCATTCCCATTAGAGGATGCCATGATGCAATTACAAAGCCTCTGTGCGGCCAGGACAGTAGAAACCCCCCACAAGTGACCCTATTCTGGAAACTACACCCGATAAGGAATCTAACAAGGGGGGCAGCGGGGATATGGCCCCCTGGTGACGGCCACATTTGGGACGTGAAAATGAAAAAAAATGGTATTTTTTATTTTCTCGGCACATGTTCTACGTAAGTGACTGTCACCAGTGGGGTCCATATCCTCACTGCACCCCTTGTTAGATTCCTTATGGGGTGTAGTTTCCAGAATGGGGTCACTTGTCGGGGGTTTCTACTGACCTGGCAGCACAGGAGCTTTGTAATTGCGACATGGCCTCCATCCTCCATTCCAGCCTCTAAATGGCGCTCTGTCCCTTTGGTGGCTTGCCCTGTGCCCATATGGCACATTATGCCCACATGTGGGGTATTTTCGTACTCAAGGGAAACTACCCTACACGTTTTGTGTTCATTTTCTTTTTTAACCCCTAGTGGAAATGGAAAAAATCAAGGCTAGACCAACATTTAGTGTAATTTTTGTAAAATTTTTACTCTAAATCATTAATCTTGTCATGATTTTTTCATTTTCACAAGGGGCTAAAAGATAAAAAAAAACAATAAATGTGTAGAGCAATTTCCCCTGAGTACGGAAATACCCCACATGTGGACATAAAGCACCATGCGGGTGCAGGGTAAGCCTCCGAAGGGAAGGAGCGCCATTTCGTTTTTGAAGGCTGGATTTGGATGGAATGGATTTCGAGGGGCCATGTTGCATTCAAAAGGCCTCTGTGTTGCCAAGACAGTTGAAACCCCCCACTAGTGACCCCATTATGGAAACTACACCCCTCAAGGAATGTAACAAGGGGTGTAGTGAGCATATGGACCCCACTGGTGACGGGCACAAATGTGGAACAATGTGGCGTGAAAATGAAATATTACATTTTTTACACTATAATGTTGGTTTAGCCTTGAATTTATAATTTCCCAAGGGGTTACAAGAGAAAAAAACACACAAAATGTGTAGAGCAATTTCCCCCGAGTCCGTAAATACCCCATATGTGGACATAAAGCGCCATGTGGGCGCAGGGCAAGCCTCCGAAGGGAAGGAGCGCCATTTGGATTTTGGAGGTTGGATTTGGCTAGAATGGATGATGAACGCCATGTCGCATTTACAGAGCCCTCGTGCTGCCAAAACACTGGAAACCCCCCACAAGTGACCCCATTCTGGAAACTGCACCCCTCAAGGAATCTAACAAGGGGTGCAGTGAGGATATGGACCCCTTGATGACTGGCACATTTGTGCCATGAAAGTGAAAAAATGAAATTTTTTACTTTTACATCACATTGTTCCACATTTGTGCCCGTCACCAGTGGGGTCCATATGCTCACTGTGCCCCTTGTTAGATTCCTCGAGAGGTGTAGTTTCCAGAATGGGGTCACTTGTGGGGGGTTTCCAGTGTCTTGGCAGCACGAGGGCTCTGTAAATGCGACATGGCCCTTGAAATCCTTTCCAGTGAAATTCAGCTTCCAAAAGCCAATTGGCGCTCCTTCCCTTTGGAGGCTCGTCCTGCGCCCCCTTGGCACTTTATCGCCACATGTGGGGTATTTCCGTACTCGGGAGAAACTGCTCTACACATTTTGTGTCTCTTTTTTTTTCTCTTATCCCTTTAAGAAAATGAAAAATTGAAGGCTAGAACAACGTTTTAGTGTAAAATAAATTTTTCTTTTTTCACGCCATATTGTTCGGAAAATCTGTGAAGCACCTGTGGGGTCCAAATGCTCACCGCACCCCTTGTTACATTCCTTGAGGGGTGTAGTTTTCTAAATGGTGTCCCTTTAGGGGTGTTTTTTAGGTTTTGGGACCCCAGAGCCTCTGCCAACCTGAAGTGGTACAGTCAGAAATGACCAAATATAACGGAGGCGTTGAAATTCACTAGGCGCTCCTTTGTATCTGAGGCTTGTGGTTGCGTCAAATAGCGCAATAGGGCCACATATGGGGTATTTCTATAAACTGCAGAAACGGGGCAATAATTATTGGGGTGCATTTCTCTGGTAATAGGTTTATAATTATGAAAAATATTGGATTACAATAAAATCTCTGCACAGAAAATTAAAATTTTCAAATTTCTTACACACTTAGCTTTTATTTCTGTGACTCCCCTAAAGGGTTAAAACACTTTCTGGATATGCTTTTGCAGAGTGTGGGGGGTGCAGTTTCTGAAATGGGGTGCTTTGTGGGGCTTTCTAACATACAGGCCCCTCAAATACACTTTAAACCTGAACAGGTCCCTAAAAATATCTGATTTTGAAATTTTACTCAAAATTTGGAAATTTGCTGCTAATGTTTTAAGCTTCCTATTGTCTAAAAAAAATGAAAGATCATTTAATAAATGCCACCACCATAAAGTAGACATGTTGCTTATGCTATTTAATATATAATTTATGTGGTATAACCACTTTCTGTATACGCAAAAAAGTTTCAAAGTTGGAAAAATGCAGTTTTTCACATTTTTTCACATTATTTGGGGTTTTTTCATAAAGATTCGTTATGAGTATCGACTCCAATTTACCAGAAATGTAAAGTACAATATGTCACGAGAAAACAGTCTCAGAATCAGCCGGATAGGTAAAAGCATCCCGAAGTTATTAATGAATAAAGTGACACTGGTCATATTCATAAAATTTGTCTCTGTCATTAAGGCCATTTCAGGCTCTGTCCTTAAGGGGTTAATTTATGGTCATCTGTGATTTTGATTTTTTTTTTTTCCTTTTTTTTTTTTTTTTTGCTTGTGTGGATTGGATGGGTTGATACAAACATCTGGTGATAATTTCATGTCAATAGCACCTTTAGAAATATTTACTTATTTCACCCATTGCATACTGTTCCCATGGTCCTTTTGTCTTTTATATACTACTACGAGCCCTCTGTTATATATACTGCCCCTATGAGCACCTTTTACTACTACGGGTCCTCTGTTATATATACTGCTCCCATGGGTACCACTCTCCTATATCCTGCTCCCATGGTCCCTTGTCTCCTGTGGCAGTCACTAGGCTTTGTGCAGCCCAGACAGCTATAGGATTGTTGGGTCATTACAGCACTTGACGATTGGTGCAAAAGTTGCAGTGTTTTTTGCACACATTTTCCACATTTTGGGCAACAGGCATCAAAATGCATGCTTTTTACCATCTAGCTGTTTGGTACAGATGTCAGACCCCAGTGAAGTAACCAAGTCCAACACTGCAATAGACCCATATTAAAATTGGCCAAACCTGCTGCCGCCAAAAATGTATGATGAATTTTCAAGACCCAACCCTTTTGTTCTTGGATAGATTATTTAGTGCCAGAGCTGCATGGCTGGGACTTGATTCTCTCCCTCAGATAAACATGTTCATTAAAAAAAAAAAAAGTTTATGCGTATGGGGCAGTCAGGAGACCAAGAGTCATGCAGCCTTTGTCAGTTTCTGTCTCTGATAGAGGTGGCAGCAGGGAGCACTGTATCAGACTAAAAAGAAAACATTTCCTGCAGGACATACAGCAGCTGATAAGTACTGGAAGTACATTACAAATCTCTATAACTTTCTGAAACCCCTTTAGGGTAGCTTCACACGTACCGGATTCTCAGCGAGTTCGCAGCGAAATCCACTGTGGATCCTGCACTGTGAAGCTACCCTTAATGTGTATTCAAGCCTGTTCTGAAACCATCTAGATTTTTTGCCTCTTATTACTGTTTATAGTTATTATTTTCTGGAGAATGGTTGTTGTCTTTTGAATTAGGCTGAACTAGATGGATGTATTTTTCATCTACAAACTGTTAATATGTTATGGTTCTTCTGTAAATATATGAATGAATTAATCGTGTTAACATTCCTTCCTTTTGACAATTTGGTGTTCCCCTCCTGACACTGTTGACTTTGACCAAAGAAATGGCACAATACACAGTTCTGAATAATTGGTGTCCAGTTTAAGGGTGTGTTCACACTTACAGGATGTGCAGCCGTTTAATGGCGCAGATTTAAAGCTGCAGATTTGCTTTCAATCTGCAACTTCAAACCTGCGCCATCAAATCTGCTGCGATCCTTTACATTTTTTTTTATCTGAGAGATGTGGAGAGACTCTTTCCACTAAATTAGGATCCTATATAAGTATTCATCATATATAAGTATTAATAATTGCTTTTCAGGGTGCAGTTTAGAATTTGATGAATCATTGGATGTTGCAGCTAAACCATACAAGGTTGAGCCTTTTGTTGGTATTTGTCAGTTTCTTCTAAGGTATGTTATTCACCTTTTTATTTTCGCAATTTGGTGTGTTTAATGTTGTTTTGAGAGGTACATACCAATGCAAATCTCTCACTACTGTAGTCCTAAAGAATATACAGTGGTGCCTTGGATTACAAGCATAATTCGTTCTGGGATCGTGCTTGTAATCCAAATCCACTCTTAAACCAAACCACATTTCCCATAAGAAATCATAGAAATGCAGATAATTGGTCCCACACCCCAAAAATAATGATTTATTATTCTGAATAACATGTAAAACAGATGAAACAAACAATGAGAAACACTAGAATATGTGATGATATAAAGTACTGTACAGTAATGGAGAGGATGGGAAACACAAGGGCTGATAGAAACTGCAGGGAGTATGAAGGAATGAGCAAGGCGGATGGGGACACATACATGCAGCGCTCTCTGTCTGGGGAGAGAGGGGTTACAGCTATGGAGAGATTACCTCCACAGCCCTGTCCCCTGATGCAAGCCCCAGCCTGAAGTGGATCTGCTATGATTTGGAAGGTGAGGGAGACTTCCTGGGTCAGAGTACAGGGCTGTAGATCCCGCTATCATGCCCCTCCTATATTTAAGCTCCCACCCAGTACAGGGAGCTCTTAAACCAAAGTAATGCTCTTAAACCAAGTCACAATTTTGAAATATTGTGAGCTCTTAAACCAAAACACTCTTAAACCAAGTTACTCTTAAACCAAGGTACCACTGTATTTCAAACACTGAAAACAATATATTTTACAGCCAAAACCAACATATACTGTAGGTCCATAAATTATTTTCTAGTTGTCTATCACATTGTTGGAAAAACTTGGGTTTTCCAATAATAATAATAATACAAATAATATAGTAGATATACAGGGACCAGAGTTGGAAGAAAAAAAAAGAGAGCGAGAAAAAAAACCTTTACAGTTCAGTGTCCTCTGACAGATGTTCGTTGATGGAGTTAAATTAAATGTGTATATTACAACTGCAGCCAGTGACTGGCTTCTTCCTGCATGTATGCCATATGCCGCTAAGGTCATGGAGTGGCTGCAGCAACATATGTACAATCTACATGCAGCAGGCCAGGTATAAGGCAGAAAGAGTGAAAGAGGATAGCAGAGATGGTAGAGAGGATGGCTTTAGTAGTGGTTGTGGCTGTTAATAGCTGATCCTCCCTCCTGTTGTATATGCTTCAGCTTTTGCATGAAGGGATGAGGAGGAGCTGTGGGGGTTTAGAGTGACATTGTTACATGTAGGTTGGCTAGGCCTTGTAGTGCGCCACTGCTTTTTCTCTCCCTGACTTGTCACAGTCACTAGTGGTCCAGAAGGCTTCTGCAGGAGGCCACAGACTGCTCTGACACTTACCGTTAATCTCTTGGAGGTCCATTGTAGAGGTTTTAGGTGATCTGTCCCCCACCCCCACCAGGGCCAACCCCTTTCTGGAACACAAATGGGGGGGGGGAGGTGCCAACCTAGGCCCAGCCATCTAAACTGTTTTCTGGGGCACTGCATGTGCAACATCATCTTGGCACTTCTAGTGGAGACTCTGAAGCAGAGATGGAGCTGAAGTATTGCCCAGTACTGGAGTAAGGCTCTTTTTTTTTTTCTTTTTCTTTTCTTTTTTTAAATAAGGATTTTAGGCTTTTTTGGTTGCTTTCAATATGAATATTGAGATACAGATCAGGTGAATTGTGTACACATTGCTACAACACCTCATACTTTATCTGTGCAAAATTAAACGGGCAAGCTCTACATATGTTACGATTTATGGCTGGTCACGTTTTTAGGTATCCACTACAGTTTCTCTTTAACATAATTAAGAAAGTGAAATGAGTATATGAGTGTATAACAAGGCATTTTGGATTTACGTTCATTTACTCACATTAAAACTGTCTTCTTTTAAATTTATATAATGTCTAATAATGCTTGTTTGTTTTTTGTGTAACCACAATAATTGATTTCTTTTGATTCAGTTATGACTGGTTTAGAGATACCTGGGATAGCTTATTGATTCCACATCTTGATTCATCAGAGTTATATTCCATGAACCTACTGTTCCCATTGGGATCGTTATTCCTTTTCTTGTTTGGTACTGGAATAGCATATTGGACTGGCATGTTGTTTAAGTCAACAGTTGCAATGCTGTCATCAACATGGAGCCGTTTTAAAAGGTTTGATGAAGCCTTGTTTTGTAATTATCCCTCCAATGTTATATGTTCCCCTTACCGATTTTTACTGTATGATGCTTACATGTGATAAACATTAGGGAAGATTTGGAAGAGTCCATAATGTATACATGTTCAACTTAGATGCTAACATAAAACCTAACTTAAAGGGGTACTCTGGGCAGGAGGGCTTTTTTCACTATGGCTGGGGAGGGGGTGGATGAAAGGATGAAAACAACAACTTCAATTTACCTCCCCAGTTCCAGCGTTGGGTCCCCAGCTGCTTCCTGGTCTATGACGGGGCTTGAGACATGACGTTTCAAGCCGTCTCAGCCATTCAGCGGCAGAGGCAGGATCCCACTTCAGCTGCTGAATGGCTGAGTTGGCTTGAAACGTCACTTCTCAAGCCGCGTCATAGACCAGGAAGAGAACAGAGCAGCGAGATGCATGAGCCAGCGCTGAAACTGGGAAGGAAAGTGGACGTTGTTGCTTTCATTCACCGCCCTCCTTGGCCATGGCGAAAAAACCCTTCCGTCCAGAGTACCCCTTTAAACAAAAAAGAGCATTGTCATATACAGATGTTGTGTGCTGGCCAATAGACTTGGCACAGAAAGCAGTGGAGCAGTTGTACTGTTTCATAATGACATGTCATTAGAAAATAACGGCCGTTATTTGTCCTCAAAATGATGGCTGTCCAAAAAGACGGCCGTCAAACAGCCGAGAAAAGACTGTCTGAGCATAGCCTTAATCAGCAAACCATTCTTAATTGCCATAGACTATAATGGATCCACAAAAATAACAGGTTAACCATGGCTTTTTTCCTGTAAAGAATAGTGCAGAATATGATGTTATTTGAGTTTTAGAGAGATGAATAATCATTAGAGAACAAACCTCAATGCTAGCTATAACCAACTGCATATTTCTTTCTGCAAGTTTCTGTCATATGTGCCAGCTCCACAAAAATGTCTGGGAGACTTGTGGGGGGGAGGGGGGGGGGAGGAGGTATCCTAAATTCCCATTAGAGCCAGTCAACCAGCCAGTACTTGTCCCATTTTAAATCACTGACATGTGCTCCTGACTGAGCAGCAGGGGAACGGTGAGCAACTGAATGTAGGGTCTAATCCAGTGTTTATATATGGTGAAGGGGAAGTCTAGAGCAGGGTCTAGATGCAGAAAGGTTCTAGTATAGAGTCTTTTACAGGGGGGGGGGGGGGGGCTTGTCTAAGTTCTGTGTACAGAAGGGTTTTGTACTGGGATCTTTATGCAGGGTAGGTATTTACACAGGAGGGGTTCTGATCTGATTAAAATAAAGGTTGGCCTAGAATTTCTAACTCTGTTTTTGGGGTCTGATGTGTTAATTGTATTTGTTTAGGGAGTACAGTAAGGGCCCTATTCCACCGGACGATTATCGTTCGCATAATCATTAACGACCTCAAACGACCGCTATTGCGAAAGACCTTAAAACGTTCACTCATTTCGATAAAACGATAATCGTTACTTATGATTGTATTTGTGATAGTTTTTTCTACGCTATTTCTTCGCTATTGCATTCGTATCTACTGCGAACGACATCTTATTCAATGCGAACGAGCAACGATAAAAATAGGTCCAGGTCTTATAAAGCGATTAATGATTTCTCGTTCGGTCATTAATCGTTAACTGCATTTCAACCGAATGATTATCGTTTAGATTTGAACGATTTAACGATAATCTGAACGATAATCGTCCGGTGGAATAGGGCCCTAAGAGTAGTAATGGGGACATCATCCCCCTGAAGTCACCATTAAATCTGGAAAGTTTAGTTTCTGAAGTTAAAACTCAAACATATATGAACACTATGGGCTGAATAATGTTTTAGATAAATATTTCTCTGATATTGTTTTTTTCTTAATTTATCAGCAGAACCACAGACTTTCCTAAAGAATCTAAGGCCAACACAACCAAACTGCTTGCTGAAGCCATGGTCTTTTCCATTGTTGCTTGGGGAACCTGCGGTGCATTTGCCATTTTACTTTTGTTTCTTCGTTATTTGCTTAAGGTAAAATACTAACTCTCATATCATTACTTACTTTAAAAATATACAAATGCCAATTTAGGGGCACTTTTGTATGCCCCGGGACCGCTGCTATTAGAGGGCACGGTCTGATCGCCGTGCCCGCTAATTAGCTAATCGGAGGCAGCTGTCAAAGTTGACAGCTGCCTCCGATTACCGGAGGCAACGTTTCCCTGGTGTCTAGTGGGGGAGATCGCTCCTCCGGGACCTTGTCCCGGAGGAGCGATCTCCGTTACTGATGCCGGCCGGGGACGCGTCCAAGATGGCACCGTCCTCGGCTCGGCACTCGTTCGTTTTCGGCTGCAGCAGCCGAAAGCAAACGAGTGCCGATCTCATGGATCTCTGCAGCATATCTATGCTGCAGAGATCTCAATGAGAGATCACAGTGTATATACTAGAAGTCCCCCAGGGGGGCTTCTAGTATATGTGTAAAAAAAATAAATAAAGTGTTGTTAGTAGTAAAAAGCCCCCTCCCCTAATAAAAGTCTGAATCACCCCCCTTTTCCCAGGTTTTAAATAAAAGTAAACAAATAAATAAATAAACATGTTTGGTATCGCCGCGTGCGTAATCGCCCGAACTATTAATTAATCACATTCCTGATCTCGTACGGTAAACGGCGTCAGCGCAAAAAAATCCCAAAGTGCAAAATTGCGCATTTTTGGTCGCATCAAATCCAGAAAAAATGTAATAAAAAGCGATCAAAAAGACGTATATGGGCAATCAAGGTACCGATAGAAAGATCACATCATGGCGCAAAAAATTACACCTCGCACAGCCCCATAGACCAAAGGATAAAAGCGCTATAAGCCTGGGAATGGAGCGATTTTAAGGAACGTATATTGGTTAACAACGGTTTGAATTTTTTACAGGCCATCAGATACAATATAAGTTATACATGTTATATATCGTTTTAATCGTAACAACTTGAGGAACATGCATAACAAGTCAGTTTTACCCCAGGGCGAATGGCGTAAAAACACATTTCCCCCAAATAAAAGAAATGCGTTTTTTTTTTCAATTTCACCACACTTTGAATTTTTTCTGGTTTCGCAGTGTACTTTATGCAAAAATTCAGCCTGTAATTGCAAAGTACAATTAGTGACGCAAAAAATAAGGGGTCATGTGGGTTTCTAGGTGGAAAAATGCAAGTGCTATGACCTTTTAAACACAAGGAGGAAAAAACGAAAACGTAAAAACGAAAATGGGCCATGTCCTTAAAGGGTTAAGTTGCTGATGTCTCCTCTTCTGAGAATGAAGGTAAATTTCTTAACTTCCTTTTCGGCACTGTTTCCGCGCAGTTCGTAGTTAAATCTGTAGGCTGGTAAGGCGGTTCACTGGGGATGGGGCTACCGCCCCCAGTGCACTGATGTTGCTCGGCTGCTCCCTGCTTTACTGATACTCACTCATTAGAAGGGGCTGGGCCAGCCAAGGAAGGATTGGTGCGTTGGGGGGTAGCTCCACCCGTAGTGCATCAAACCTCCTTACTAGCCTACTGATTTGAAGTCCGGCAAAAATTTTTATTAAAGTAGTGTATTCCCCCCCAATTATACAAATTGCCACTATACACCTATTACGGGAAATGAACATAAAGTGCTTTTTTTCCCAGCACTAACTACTGCATCATGGCTTCACTATCTTGTGGCTGCTGGAGAGGATGATGGCAGGGGAATGTTCGGTGTCCTGTCCCTCAGTGTCGGCTCTGTCCTCTCCTGGTCTCTCTGCTGCCGCTGCAGCCTCTCTCCCCACCACAGGGGGCTCCACCACCACTCTCCCCAATCCCCACATGGCCCTGAGGGACCTGATGTCCCCTGGCCGGTGCCACTGCTGTCTCTCACTCCCCCGCCAGGACTCTTCTCATCCCCCCTGCAGTGGTGGCTGCTTCAGGGACATCTCCCCGCGAAGACTCCACTCCTTACATCCCCCTGCAGGGGGATGTGAGGAGTGGAGTTCAGGTGGGGAGATTTCCCTGCAGACACTGCCGGGGGGATGAGAGGAGGAGAGTCCTGCCGGTTGGGGTGGGGAGCAGGCAAGAAGAGGGAGCTGAGCTGGGGGAGAGCAGAGGTGGAGCCCCCTGTGGGGGGGAGAGAGGCAGCGGCGGCGGAGAGAACAGGAGGGGAAAGAGCCGACACTGAGGGACACTGAGCATCACCCTGCCATCATCCTCTCCGGCAGCCACAGCCTGCACAGCTCTGGGAGTTCCAGCGGGTTGTGATGTCACCATTTGTATCAAGGAAGTGAAGGCTTGATACAGTAGTAAGTGAGGGGGGAAAAGCATTTTATGTGCAATCACTTTAAGAAGTGTATAGTGGCAATTTGTATACTTTTGGGAGGGCAATACAGTACTTTAATAATAATTTTCACTGGGCTTCTCCTTTAACTGCAAACTGCATGAAAATGGCGCAGAGAATGAAGGTAAGAATCTTACCCTCATCCTCAGTGCCCTGTGCGCTACAAGGAGATATCAGCACTTTATATTTGTCTAACCTGCTGATAGTATTCCTTAAATCATTGCATTACTGCATCATTTTATTGCAGTACTACATGATTTTGTGTAGTCGCTGCATAACGCAACAGTTCCGCAATGAAACTTCCTTATATGGTACTGTGTTGAATTGGGATTTCAATTTCTCAGTTTACAGTATGTTGCACCAATGCCAAGCTCCACTCTGCTCTGAAAGGTAACCAGATCATGTTCATCAAAGTCAAAACATGTTAGTAAACATTACTTGTTTTTGCCAAGGTGCCGCCATCATGGAGTCAAGGCACTTGCCAAATAGAGGGAGCTATCACTTTTTGTTTTTTTATCAAAACATATTGTGACGACCCTTTATTGGGTTTCACACTGTTGGTCAAATATATATTTTAAAGTATTTTTTAATAATTTTTTATGTAGACTTTACATAAATGTGTTGTAAAATATGCTTTGTTTACTCACAGGTTATAAGGTTGCAGGCTTATCTGCTAAGCGACTCATATTCAAAAAATATAGTAAGTATCATTAAACGGCTGTCAGAAATATTGCGCCAGTGCATTATCTTCCCTCACCCCCGCCCCCTACCCTCTCTCACATAATTTCTATTCCTTATTCACAAAATTCCTACCTCAGCTGTATCTCAAGAGTGCAGCTGGTCAGAGAAATGAGACCCAGTCCAATCAGTAACTTTTGACTTGTCTGACACATTGAGAGTTACTACAAATGAAATTAAAACAATCACGTCAAGATTTTGTTTTTGCTTAAAACAGGACATTTTGTAGTCAATTAATACTGAATCTAGTATTGTCTCAACAGCTCCCCAGTTTCTCCCTCTCTCTGAGATGACACATCATCTGCTCTGTCAGAAGGCTTGGCTGCATCTTGTCTCTGAGCAAAAGCCCAACCCCATGGGCAAATTCGCCATTTCCCTATTCTAGAGAGACAGAAATAGATAGCTTCATTAGTTTTATTCTATCAAAATGTGAGTTACAAGGTGCACCTTGTTACTCACTTTTTGATGGTATAAACCAACCGTTAATCTGAATAACCATTTGGATTTCTGCAGAAGTTCTTGACTTGAAGGGTCTGATCTGATTTCTTTTTGCTCGCACCCACCTCACATGGCTGTGCACAGCAGTTTTTTCTTTCTCTCTGTCTCTCTCTCTCTTTCTCTCTCTGTCTCTAAATAAATAAGGTTGTGGCACTCCAATAGTGAAAAAAGGTAATGTATCTGTTCACGCCATGAAAAACAGGTGTAGCAAATCAGTGATTAACAAAGTGAAAGAATATCATGTGACAAAGTGCAATGTAAACATAGTAAGGTCTGGCCCCAATGTGTGATCATATCAACCCCTAGACGACCTAGGACATACCTGTACGCCTTGGAAACCTGTCCCCAGACGACCCTGGGCGTACAGGTACGTCCTGTGTTATGAAGCGCGCTCCATAGCAGGTGGGGGCCGACTGCAATCAGTAGCCAGGCCCTCATTGTTAATGGCAGGCTGCAGCGATTCCAGTGGTTTAAACACTTGTTCATCAGTTAGTGATATTATCCTTTGCTTCTCCCTTTACAACCCCAAGGAAGAAGTCCTTCTGAGTGTCAACCAGAGTTCACATGCTAAAAGGCAAGGGTGCCAAACACAAACCCAGACATGAGCTTTCCCCCAATGGCTGCTGCTCACTCCCAGCCACCTGTAGCTCTCTGCTGCTATCCTTGTCGCTGCTTGTCACAAGATGCTAACTTTGTCCTGGTGTGATAGCTCTGCTCAGTTACATGTCATACCTCCCAACAAAAAGGGACATTGAACTAAATGTGCCGCGCCACATAGCCACTCCCCCAAACTTTTTTCCCACAGCTGTCCACACAATTATTTATAGTAGGTGGGGGACGGCTGCAATCAGGAGCTGGGCCCTTTCCGTTAATGGCAGGCTGCAGCGATCGTGCTGCAATCGCGGCGTTTAAGTGCAAGTGACAGGGGAAGCCCGTGTCACTTACTGATTGGGATCCGATTGGGTCCCGATCGCTCTGTCGGACCGCTGGAGGTCTCTTACCTCCCTCCGTGCAGTCCGAGCAGAGCGCCTATTACACTGATCAATGCTATGCCTAATGGTGCGTTTACACAGACAGATTTATCTGACAGATTTTTTAAGCCAAAGCCAGGAATGGATTAGAAAAGAGGTGAAATCGTGGTCTTTCCTTTATGACCGGCTCCCTGTTTATAGTCTTTTCCTGGTTTTGGCTTCAAAAATCTGTCAAATAAATCTGTCTGTGTAAACGCACCATTAGGCATAGCAATAATCAATGTATATAATCTATTGATTGCATGTAAAAGTCCCCCAAGGTAATGTTTTTTTTACAATACCCCAAAGCCCCTTCCCCAATAAAAGTTAAAATCACTTCCCTATCCCATAATATAAATATAAATAAAACATAAAAATAATTAAATAAACATATTATATACCGTAGAGTGCATAATTGTCCGATTTATTAAAATATAACAACAGTCATCGTGAAGGGCGTAAACGAAAAGGGGGGGAAAACTCCTAGATTACAGATTTTTTTTGTTACATTATATAAATAAAAAAATTAATAAAAAGTGATCAAAACGTCCGATCTACACATATAGGCTGCGTTCACACTACTTATATATTTCAGTCAGTATATGTATATTTCAGTCAGTATATTTCAGTCAGTATTGCAACCAAAACCCGGAGTGGACTAAAATCACAGAAAGGCTCTGTTCACACAATGTTGAAATTGAGTGGATGGCCGCCATATAACAGTAAATAACGGCCATTATTTCAATATAACAGCCGTTGTTTTAAAATAACAGCAAATATTTGCAATTAAATGACGGCCATCCACTCAATTACAACATTATGTGAACATAGCCTTTCTGTGTTTTCAATCAACTCCTGGTTTTGGTTGCTATACAGCCTCAAAAATACAGCCTCAAATATACGTAGTGTAAACCCAGCCATATGGTGTTAATAAAAACTATTCTTCAAGGAATCGCCCACAGCACTCCAATAACTGTGAAATCAAACGTGATTTATTTCAGTTCATGGTGATACAGCACAGCAATAACAGTCCATAGCAACGTTTCAACGACCACTGTCGTCTTTTTCAAGCATGACCACACTACAAACAACAGACCTTCTTATACTCGTGAATTAATAAAAACTAGAGATCATGGAACAAAAAATGACACCCCATACAGCCCTGTAGGGGAAAAAATAAAACAGTTATAAGCGTCACAATAGGGCCGTTTTATTATTATAAATTAATTGCAAAAAAAAAAAAAAAAGGATTTTATTAAAAAATATATATATTTTTGAAAATCTGTGTAAACCTACATATGATTCTGTTCAGACTGACCTATAGAATAATGGTATTACATAGACACAGGAACCCCCCAAAAGTTACAATATTGCATTCTTTTTTCCAATTTCACCAATTTATATTTTCATAAATAATATTTGGGGTTCTGTCATTCATGTTATGGTGGAATGAAAGACGCCACTTCAAAGTACACCTATTCCTGAAAAAACAAGGCCTCATATGGCCCTGTAGATAGAAAAATGTAAGTGCTAGAGATCTTAGAAGGGGAGGAGAAAAAAACGAAAGCACAAAAATTAAAATCAGCGCAGTCCATGGGTCATTTTGGGCTTGGTCCTGAAAGTGTTAAGTAATAGTAGCATAAAGAGACAGAGTGAAATTAAAAGCATAGTTGTACTTCCATTTTTTTTTACACAGAGTAAAGAGGGATCACTCTCACCCTCATATATATACTATATTTATATTTAGAATTATGAATCTTGGATAGTCATGAATAATAATTGGAGCATAGGCCATATTAAAAAAAGTGTTCATTTAAGTTGGCAAGTCGCCGTTACATGATGTCATATTAGAAACTGCAACAGAAAATAGTCTGTTAGGGTGCATTCACACGTACAGGATCCATAGCAGATCCGCCGCAGATTTGATGGCCCAGATTAAATTCAAAGTAAATCTGCAACTTCAAATCTGCTGCAGTGCCTGTATGAGTCGTAAAGGATCTGCAGCAGATTTGATGGCACAGATTTGAACTTGCAGATTCAAAGCAAATCTGCAGCTTTAAATCAGCTCCATCAAATCTGCTGCAGATCCTGTACGTGTGAACGCACCCTTAAAGTGTACCTGTTTCAAAAAAAAATTTTGACTTGTCATAGAGACATGGAAACAAAGTAATTGTTTATTATCTCTGACCATATCCAGATTATTTCCAATAAGGTGCTGTTGGACTACCTTTTGTTTTTGCATGTCAGAGACATGTCAAAAGTTTTAAGCAGTCCGGTTCTGAGTGTTCAGACCTGTACCAATCAGGAAAACAAGCAGCTCTCTGTGTAAGAAAAAAGAGTCGGGCTTATATGCTTTATGGAGCCTGACTCTTTTTTTAAATTTTTCTTACATAGAGCAAGGAGAGAACGCGCTGCAACTGATGACCAGATGACTAGTTCACGGTTCACGCCTCTGCTTCGCGTGTAAGAATAAAAAAATAAATAAATTAACAAAAAAACATTTTACCTGATATGAAACCTATAGAGCCCAGAACCCCTGACACCATAGGAGACCTGGCTGTGAGGTCTGTGCAGCCATTCTGGGAGTCTGCTCGGCAAAAATGTACTGATCGGTTCCCTGTAAATAGAACACCCTTTTGCATTTTCACTATTGAAGTACCGCAGCCTTTTTTATTTAGCTACCTGTTCACACCTTGTTCCACGGTGTGCATGCTGGCACCCGCCTTCACCTTCCGAGTGCATCTCACTTACACATCGGCGTGCCGTGGCCACGGCTTGTAGAGTCACAGGTGACTCTAAAGCCGTGGCCACGGCACGCCGATGTCTAAGTGAGATCCACTGGGAGCCTGACTGCTAGAGACTCCACAGCACGTCCCGGAGCGCTCCAACCATCAGTAACTTGCCCACGAATTGTTACATCGGACCGGTAATATTACATTATCACCAGCAAATTGCATACGAACTGCTGCATTGTACCGGTAGGATTACAAGTTATACAGCTAACAGTACGGATACTGTGAGATATACGGACATAATAGACTTTTAGATATTGGTATATTGCCATGGACATCTCCCTATTGCTTATATAAGATCGGATGCATTATTTAAAAATTTGTATTGTTTGTATATCTGTATTTATTTTATATTTATAATTATACATATGAGGTTTATTAATACAGATTTTAGACATTGTCACAATAAATCAACAAGTATTTCTAGTCTGCCTGTATGAGTGAATGTGCCAAGCAACTAACAGAGGAGTGTCTCCACAGCTGTCCCAGCGTTTTAGTGGAGACAGGCTTCTGAACTGAATTAGCATAATGAATAAGGTCCAGCTGAGATTGGGGATTTCCCTGTCAGCCAGTCCACTTACAGCCATCAAGGAGTACAAAAGGGGCGGGCTCTCAGAACACCAAAGTTTCCAAGCTGGTATGAATTATGATTTAAGTATGAATTATAAATTAATAATGGTTATGACGATCTAAAGTGAAATAAAATAAAATGAATGAAGTCAAGATAATAAAAACAACCTCATATCTCAATAACAATGATGTGAGGATGAAAAAAGCATATAGCAATAGATACATGCTGTTAGTGTGTGTAAGATAAAAGGACATAAATATGTCGCTAAGTATCAAATATTAATAGATAATGAAAAATAGAAAATGGATGTATAAATTTATGGCCAAAAAATAAAGAAATAATAAACACTACAAGACCCCCTGGTAGACCCATTATTTCAGGAATCCATTCACTCACATCAGATCTTTCAAGATACATTGACATCTTCCTACAGAAATATGTGCAGGCCCCGAAATCTTATACGCGCGATTCTTCACATTTCATTGAACAAATTACCTCCAATTCATGGCATGACAGCTACCTGTTCCTAACTATGGATATCTCTTCATTATATACTGTAATAGACCACTCTCTGGGTGGTGAGGCTGTTAGAGAATTCCTGAATAATGATTCAAGCATGCCAGTGGCTCAAAAAGACTTTATTTTGGATGCAATTCAATTTATACTTCAACATAATATTTTTCAGTTTAATCATAAACTATACAAACAAAATAAGGGTACTGCAATGGGTAGCACATTTGCACCCAGTTTTGGGAACCTATTTGTGGGCTCCTTTGAAAATGGGATAATGTATCAACATCCGTTATTTACTAAGTGTGTACATTATTGCAGGTACATAGATGATATTTTTATCATATGGGATGGTACCGAGGCCGAACTAACCTCTTTTGTCAATGATATTAATAGCAACACCTGGGGTCTGGAATTTACCCATAATATCTTCCATAATCATGCTGAATTTTTAGACATTATTGTATTCCACGAGAAGAATCAATTACTTACAAAAACCTTTTTTAAAAGTGTAGATAGCAATAGTTATCTGCACTTTGATAGTGGCCATTACCAAAAATGGCTGAAAAACATACCTTTTGGTCAGTTCCGGAGGATCCGCAGGAACTGCACTAGGAGTAGTGATTACAGGACTCAGAGTCAAATTCTTGCCAGACGCTTTGCTGCTAAAAAATACCCAGCTTCCCTTATAAAGTATTTTCGGAAGAAGGCAGCCAGCCTAAGCCAAACACAATGTCTTCAGCCTGGAAAGAAGAAGCAGATGCAAGGAAATTTGAAAAATGAACCCAAGGATTTCAGCGTTAATTTTATTACCACTTATTCTTCGGATCACAAAAAGATAGAGTGTTCTGAACAAGCATTGGAATATCTTGATGTCTGACCCTTTCCTGAAGGATATAATACCCAGCCATCCCGGGGTCACTTTTAGAAGGGCTCGTTCACTTAAAAATGTCCTAGCACCCAGTAGACTGAAGGACACGAATACTACTACCAATAGTAATAAACCAGCCCATCATTCATTTCTCACAAAACCATCGGGTAGCTTTAGATGTGGTGTGAACAAATGCAAATGTTGTAATAACATCACACATAGAGCCACGAGTTTCAAATCCACTACTACAGGCACTACATTTGCCATCAAATCCTTTCTAAAGTGCAGTACTACTTACGTAATATATTTACTTACCTGCTCATGTGGCGTTCAATATATCGGTCGGACCACTCAAGCTCTTCGCACTAGGATGAACCAGCATAGGTCCAACGTGGAAAGAGGGTTCCTTCTCCATAGTGTATCCCGCCATGCCATTTCTTGTAATAATTGTAATTTTTCTTCCTTTAACATCACTCCCATAGAGCATATTCCAATGGGGTCCAGAGATTTTAGAAATTACGCAGACGAGAAAATTTCTGGATATTCAAATTGAAGACATTAGTACCACAGGGCCTCAACAAATACATTGAGAATGTCCACAAATGAAATAAAGTATAGGATTCATTTTTAATTTTCTTTGCATGTATTTTTCTATATATATTTATGTTTTAACATATCTATTTTTTAACATATATCTATAACACCTATGGGTCTAATCATAAATTTATTGTTCATAATATATTTAATTTTTTTTTTTTTTTTTTTGCCGAGCGTTCAGGTTCGTACGAACCCCGTCCGAACCAGGTTCGGACCACCCCGAATCCACACAAACAAATGTGTAAGGAAGTTGTGTGGCAAACTATTAACTTAAATAAAAGAAGATTTTAATTAATGTGTGTTGTTTTTTTTTTACAGGCTAAAAGTAATATGTCTGTCAGCAAAGCCACAATTACTTCGGCAACTGACAGTTCTAACACAACAAAAAACTCAGATGAACCTATCATTAGTCCACAGAAAGGAGCAGCAGATGTGTGTGATTTAAGCACAGCTTTTGAAAGTATCAAGATGCATATTTCAGTAATGAACTTACTGTTCTGGCTTACTCTCTTGATCATACCTTGCTTTATATACTGGTTCAAGAATTTAAGGTATGTTTTCAGTAAAGCAATTATTTGTACTACTGTTGTATTCTTATTATGTGTTAGACATGTAAAAGTATAAAGTATTATCGGCATAGATCTGTTAAAATTGTGCCTTATGGGGGGCGTGGCGAGCCGCGGATGAGAACAGTCGCAGGGTGAGGGAGCTCCTGAGCCGCACAGCTAATGTAACTGACCCAGACCAGCCAAAACCCGACCTAGCACCCCTGACCGTGTGGGAGACGGTGAGCGGGACCTCCGGACCACTCTAACCTGCGACAAGCCCGATTCCTGCAGGTCCAACGGGGACCCCGAGAGCCACGTGGGCCGCCACCGCCTGAGAGCTGCAGCCGCGGCCATCTTTACCTGCTGCTCCTGTCCTCACGGATCCAGCGCCCCCCTCCGCAGTTGGCAAGCAGCTCTGCCCGCTGGACTCCAGCCTCCACCAAGAGTATCCGCTCCTCAGATGACGGGCTCTGAACCCGGCGGATGATCGGCGGCCCCGGTCTCCACGTGCTGAGGCGCCATCTTGCCTCCCCTTACGCTGTTGCCACAGGACGGGTGAGTCAGCCTCCCCCCCCCCCCCCCCCCCGGCTCCATCTCAGCTCTCAGGCTGCTGCTGCTGCTGCTGCTCCTCACCCTGACCCCGGTACCTGCATATAGCGGCGCCTTGGCGACGCGATAGCCGTCCTTTCCTGCCGCTGCGGCCTGACAGTAAAGGCGGCGAGCGCCATAGCCGGCACCCTTCCCCTCCTGCCGGGCGGAATACCCGCCAGATTGCCCCGGCTACCTTAGGTCCCCTGGGAAGGGGCTCTGCATTCAGGCAACAGCCCGCAGCCCAGGTTCCCCTGTACTGAGGCGCCATCTTGTCTCCCTGACCTCCACTCCAGCAGCGGATCCGCATTAACCCCTTCCCTGCCTCCTGCTATTAGGGGTACTACATCCCCTCTGGCCTTGGATCCAGCACACACAAACACCGGTGCCCTGGACTCTTCATCCCCTCCTATCCCTCCTGGTGCTACTTCCATACGGTCCCACAGACTCTTAAAGGGCCAGCAGCTCATTTATACATACATAATGGCCACCCCGAAACCACCTAAAAAGGACAAAAACAAATCCAATGGCGAAAATATGGCCGCCTCTATCAGAACCTCGCAAGCTGCTACCAGGTCAGCTGCCCAGCGCTCTTCTGGTGGCAGACACTCAGACTCGGATTCTGATGCATCTCTTATGGGACCCTCTTCCCCACAAGAGGTACGTGACATACTCTCACAACTTCCTACTAAAAGTGATCTGCAATCCCTCATCACTGAAGTGAAAGACGCATTTAAAGTGGAGATTGCGGCGGTGCGGAAAGATATTCAGCATATTGCACTACGGGTGGAAACCTTGGAAGAAGATCACGACTCTACGCGTGCCTATATCTCCAACTTACAGTCCACTGTGTCAGTGCAAGCTTCTGCCTTAGATGACATGCAACATCATATTGAGGATTTGGACAATAGAGGCAGGCGCAATAACATCAGGATACGGGGTCTGCCAGAGGCAACTCAGGACACTGACTTGACATCTACTTTGGAAGGCCTCTTTAACATGTTGCTGGGTGAGCTTCCTACCCACAAAATTAAGTTTGATAGAGCTCACCGGGCCTTAAAGCCCAAGACTACATCCGGTGCTCCGAGGGATGTCATCTGCTGCCTCCATGACTACACGCTGAAGGAAAGTATTATGGCCAAAGTCCGTTCGCTTCGGGACCTGGACTTTGACGGGGCCCAAATACAACTCTTTCCTGACCTCTCTTGGATCACCCTACAGAAGCGCCGGATTTTGAGGCCACTGCTGTCTATTCTCCGGGATCATGACACGCCGTATAGATGGAACTTTCCTTTTGGCCTCACGGCTAGAAGGGATGGATGTTCCGCGATGCTCCGCAACTTAGCTGATTTGCCTGCGTTTTGTGATGCTCTAGATCTGCCCATCCCGAAAATCTCTGATTGGACTGTTGCTCCCCCGCCTCCCCCCCCACCTCCAGTCTGGCAGTCCTCTAGCCAGAAGAGACGTCGCCCCCGCTCTGAGGGTTCTCGCTCCCCTCCTGATCCCGTGGGCTGAGAGGGCCTACCAAGTGGCTCCGGAGCCGTTTTCCCTTCCTGTTTCCTACCTTCTAAATTTGGGGTTTCATTTGTTTATGTTCTGGGTCTCAGCATACTGTTATGTGTTTCTTTTTACATTGCTGTGTGGTAGTGTACTGCTCATCTCACATGTATGTTCCAATGTTCTCTGTTCTTTTTTGGTGGCTCCTTCGCTCCTCGTGGGGCTGCCAGCTGACAACCTTAGAGTTGTTTTGGCATAGTTCTTGCCTCGTTGTGGGCCACTTGGGCCTGTGTCTTGGGCCTTGTGCCCTTTTTCCTGTTAGACTCTGCATTTGTTTTGTGTTATTTGATGTTCCATGTGTGTTTTCCTTCTGTCCTTCCCTTCCCTCCCTCCCCCTTTCTAGGATCATACGTCAGCAGGAGACTCTCCGGAGACTATTCCCATCGAGCTGCCAGAACTGAGTGAGTGGCTGCATTAGCATGGTTGCTACACCCTACCGTTACAATGGTTAAATGTGTGTCCCTTAATGTAAAAGGCCTCAATTCCAATGTTAAGAGACGTTTGCTCCTGAGGGAACTTCGCAACCTCCATGCTGATATTGCCTTCCTTCAGGAGACACACTTTGATCAGGATGCCACTTTTAGATTTGCCCGTCACTCCTTCCCCACGGCCATCTCTGCCTCCAGAGGCAATAAAAAAGCTGGATTGGCTATTTTATTTTCCCAAGCATGCCCCATTCAGGTCTCCTCCTCCTTTGCAGAGCCGAGGGGGAGATTTGTCATTGTAGATGGGACTCTCCAAGGCCGGCAATTTATTTTCTGTAATATCTATGCCCCTAATCGATCTCAAATACCCTTTCTCCGTAGAGTTTTAAATAGACTGTCAAAGTATCCCCCGGCTCCTAGAATCTTGGGTGGGGACTTTAATTTGCCCTTCTCGGAGCTGATGGACAGACATTCTGTACAGGGCCGACCTACTCCGGTAGATCAAGCTAAACTTTCAACGGAGTTCCGCAAGCTTATACGTGCTCATAAGCTGTATGACCTATGGCGACTCGATCACCCGACGGAGAGGGGGTATACCTTCTTTTCTCACCCCCATAAATTACATTCCCGCATAGACTACTTCTTTGGCAACCTACCTACTGTCCGACTTCTGCAGAGTGCAGCCCTTGACCCTATTTCTTGGTCAGACCACGGCCCTGTAATAGTGCAACTTAAAGCTCTTCTATCCCCTACTAGGCAGTGTCATTGGCGCTTAAATGACACATTACTGAAAAACCAAATTACACGCGACTCTATCAAGTCGAGTATTTCTAACTACTTTTTAGAAAATGGGGGTTCGGTTTCTTCAGAAGGGGTTCTGTGGGAAGCCCATAAGGCTGTAGTTAGGGGCCATTGTATAGCGGTCAGCTCCCGTCAGAAGAAGGATTCTTTGCTAGCGATTCAGAATGCCAAATCCTCCATTGTCTCACTGGAGCGCCTTCTGGCCAGGCGCCCCTCCCTGGGGATTCTGCGAAGGCTTGCGGCAGCGCGCGACAGACTTAAAGAGCTTTCACTACATAAAGTAGAGAGACTCCTTATGTACTCTAAACAGCGCTTTTATGAGAAGGGAAATAAGGCCCACACCCTTTTAGCACGGATGCTAAATGACCGCGCAGCTGCCCAATCTCCGCAGGTCCTCAGGGACTCTGCAGGGACCCTGAGATACCATCCTTCTGACATCTCCTCTATTTTCCTCCAATACTATTCCAAACTCTATTCTCTTCCGTCTTCCTTAGCCTCGGATCCCGAGGCCCGTGCCCGTTGTCTCTCGGAGTTCCTTGTTGAGTGTGGCCTTCCGTCTTTGACTGCTGAGGCACTTGAGGAACTAAATGCTCCGATCACAGCGGAAGAACTTACAGATGTTCTTAAATCCCTCCCAACGGGGCGGGCCCCTGGACCAGATGGGTTCTCTTACCTCTACTACAAAACTTTCTCCTCAGAACTCTCCCCTAAAATACTTTCACTGTTCAATTCCTTCCTACAGGGCTCTCCTATCCCTACTTCCATGTCTCATTCTTTCATCGCTCTTATCCCCAAACCTGGCAAGGACCCCATGGACTGTGCAAATTATAGGCCCATAGCCCTCCTGAATTCTGATTATAAAATATTCACTAAAATATTGGCCACTAGATTGGGCTATTGGCTGCCCTCCCTTATTAATGCAGACCAGGTGGGCTTTGTACCGGGGAGGCATGGTGGGGACAACACGAGGAGAGCCATTGATCTTATTGATGTGATTAACCAGCAGGAGGAAAGTGCTCTCGTGTTGAGCCTCGACGCCGAAAAAGCGTTTGACCGCCTTGGGTGGTCCTTCATGTTCGAGACCTTGAAGTGCTTTGGCTTCACTGGCTCTTTCATGACAGCAATACAAGCATTGTACTCACGCCCCACGGCAGCACTCAAATTTCCCCATATGATGTCTGAGACCTTCGCTCTTTCGAATGGTACCCGCCAGGGATGCCCTTTGTCCCCTTTACTTTTTGTTTTATGCATAGAGCCCCTGGCGGCTGCGATCCGAAATTGTCCTGACATTAGAGGGGTCTCGGTAAGAGGGAAAGAATTTAAAATTGTTGTTTGCAGACGATGTTCTCCTCACCCTGTCTCACCCGCTCACTTCCTTGCCAAATCTTCGAGCGTTATTAACTAATTATGGCCGCTTATCAGGATACAAGGTTAATACCTCTAAGTCATAGGCTATGCCCTTAAATTTGTCTGGGCCTCTGGTCACCCAGCTTAGCTCCAACTTTAAATTTAAGTGGACTCAATCCTCCATTAAATACTTAGGTGTCCGCCTCACCCCCAACTATTCCACATTGTACTCTGCCAACTACCCCACACTTTTTCGGGAAGTACGGGCTCTTATGTCCAAGTGGACCGCACACTATATTTCTTTGGTCGGAAGGGTGGCTGCAGCGAAGATGACTATCTTGCCAAAACTTCTGTATCATTTTGAAACCCTTCCAGTCCGTATCCCCCTTTGCAAACTTAGAAGCCTTCAAAGGGCTATATTTAAGTTTATTTGGGCCTCTAAGAGACACCGTATACCCAGCTCTGTCATGATGAGTAACAAATTCCAAGGGCGTCTGGCGGTCCCAAATCTCCTCCATTATTACTGGGCCTCCCACTTACGCCAAATCCCGGCATGGTCCAGATATTTGGCTTACAAGAAATGGACAGAAATAGAAAAGATATGGCTGGCCCCATATCACCCTAACTCCTTTTTATGGCACTCCACGCCACCCAGTTTCTCTCATCTTTCCCTATTGGGCCCTATACGTTTCACTCTCCATATTTGGTCTTCTTGTAATGCCAGGTTTGGGATGACCTCCCCAGCTTCCCCCCTAAACTCCTTCTTACTTTACCCTGATTTTCTTCCGGGTCTCCAATCTCAAACTGTAAGGCTTTGGGGATCAAAGAACCTCTTCCAATTTGCTGACATTGTCGACCCCCTGACTCGCACTCTCTTTCCATTTGCCAAGCTTATGGACAAGCACGCCCTCCCATCACCAGAGAATTTCACTTACCTCCAGCTTCGTCATTTCATGGTGTCTCGCCTGGGGTCCCTTACAGTCTCTAAGCCGTCTGCTTTCGAGCAACTAGTTACAAGGGGGACTTCGACCTCTGGTCTTATCTCCGATATATATCGCATTCTGGGTTCGCCCGCTGGGGACCTTTAGGTGAAACACTCATATATGACTAGGTGGGAGTCCCTGCTGGGACGGACGCTGTCCCTGGAATGCTGGGCTGTCATTTGGGATCGGGCTGCCACTTCCTCGATATGTACCACGTATAAAGAGTCCCACTACAAGGTGATGATGTTTTGGTACCACACACCAGAGCTGCTCCATAAGCTTAATGCCTCAGTCTCCCCGCTATGCTGGAGGTGTACCAGAGAGCTGGGCTCCCAATTTCATATTTTCTGGGAGTGTGAGCTTGTGCGGCCCTTCTGGACTGCGGTCTGTGCTATATCATCAGCGGTCCTAGGAATGAATATCCCCTGTGAGCCAAGCCTCTGTTTGCTCAACTTATTCCCTAAGACCCTGCGTAAAAAGCAAGCCAAGTTACTGTTGGTCTTACTAACAGCTGCAAAGTCTTTGATCGCTAAATGCTGGAAGCAGACTCCCCCCTCTCCCCCTCTATCCAACACTTCCGGGCAAGGATTAGCGCCTTACGGCATCTTTAAACAATAAAATGGAGGCCTTTGACCAGGTTTGGGCTCCTTGGGATTCCTACAGCTCTCCTTCAGCATCCACCAGCGGTATATCCTAGATCCCCCTCTCTTCCCCTACCTTTCTTGTCCACTGTTTCCCCCTTCCCTTTTCAATGTTATGCCTTTGTTTGTCCTATGTCCTTGTAAAAGGCTGGATTGCTAAGTAGTTCCTTTTTTCTTTTTACCTTGGAACTTCCTTAGGCAATTAATAGCGTTATATGTTCCAATTAGACTCCAGGGGACCGGTAATGTTATTAAAAAATGTATATCTCTCCTTCACTCAGGTACTCTAGTTGGACTCTGTTAAGTGCCTTTTCTGTTCGGTCCTACTACAATGGTTTCATGGAAATCTTTACGACCTATCTAGTCTGTCAGACTGTTTGTATATTTTGTTGAAAAATTAATAAAAATTTACAATTAAAAAAAAAAAATTGTGCCTTATTTATTGAAGTTCAAAAATAATAAACCTGCTGTGGACACAGAGAATGAAGATAATTTTCTTAACTTCATCCTCAGCACCGTTTATACTACATCTGCATTTGAATCCTATGTAAATTAAGTGGTTTGGTGGATTGGAGATAAGTCTACTTCCCTTAATGCACCTATCCAGCATACCCCCCCACCTTACGAATATAGAGGGGATGCTCTGCAGTACCATCATTCTTCACACACATTAAAATGACAACAGCCAGTACAATGACTGACATAAGTGATCACACTGCTCTTCCGTTAACCCCTTGAACACTGCGATCTTTAACAATCACATTGTTTGTGTCTCAGTGACAGGAGTGGTACCTCTGTCATCTAGAGTCAGATCCAGGCAGACTCTAGTAGCACAACTCTGACCTCGCTGGTCAGTACTATGCAATACATAGCATTGACCTGTATTGACAGTCTAATGATTTCATATAAAAGACCCCTAGGGAGATTTAAAGTGTACCTGTGGTTATGAAAAAGTTTGACATGTCACAGAAACATGTCAATTTTTTTTTTTTATCAGTCTGTGTCTGAGTGTTCAGACCTAAACCAATAGGGAGAGAACCGCAGCTGCAGTGCGTCCTCTCACCACTCTTGAGTCGGGCTCTATAGGAGCTCATTATAAGCCTGACCTTTTTTTTTTTTTTTATTCAGAGTAGAGCGTGGACACGCTGTAGCGCATATTCTCCCCGCTCTATCTCCCAATCATTATGGGTCTGAACACTCAGACCTGGCCAAATGAAAACTTTTAAAATGTGACTGGAGATGTCAAAAGTTTTTTGTAATGATAGGTACACTTTAAGGGCAGCTTCACACACACCATATCGCAGTGGATTTTCTTCTGCGGATCCGCAGCAGATTTGATCTAAATAACTGAACACAGCATCAAATCTTCTGCAGATCTGCTGCAGATCCTGTACATGTGAATGCACCATAAAAGTGTCAATTGAATGTTAAAAAAAAAAAAATACAAGGCCAATAAAAGTTGAAATCAACCCTCTTTTCCCATTTTACAAATAAAAATAAACAAACATTTGCTATTGTAGCGTACTGAATTTTCCAAACTATTCAAATATAACAATATTGTTCTTGCACAGTGAACAGCCATAATACAAAGTCGGTGAGTGGGACTTTCAGTACATACAACAACCGCTGTTATATTAAATTCCTTTATATATTTTTTTTGCTATTTGGGGACATTTGGTTAGTTGTTTTACACCTTTGGTTATTATACTCCACATATATCTTGCCTCCCCAGCTAATTTTTCCATATTAATTATTTATCTGTGGATATTTGGTACCATCTTGTGGTGGATGCATGTATTGCTATATACTGTATATGTATGTATGTGTGTGTATGTGTATATATATACACTCACCGGCCACTTTATTAGGTACACCTGTCCAACTGCACGTTACCACTTAATTTCTAATCAGCCAATCACATGGCGGCAACTCAGTGCATTTAGGCATGTAGACATGGTCAAGACAATCTCCTGCAGTTCAAACTGAGCATCAGTATGGGGAAGAAAGGTGATTTGAGTGCCTTTGAACGTGGCATGGTTGTTGGTGCCAGAAGGGCTGGTCTGAGTATTTTAGAAACTGCTGATCTACTGGGATTTTCACGCACAACCATCTCTAGGGTTTACAGAGAATGGTCCGAAAAAGAAAAAACATCCAGTGAGCGGCAGTTCTGTGGGCGGAAATGCCTTGTTGATGCCAGAGGTCAGAGGAGAATGGGCAGACTGGTTCGAGCTGATAGAAAGGCAACAGTGACTCAAATAGCCATCTGTTACAACCAAGGTAGGCAGAAGAGCATCTCTGAATGCACAGTACGTCAAACTTTGAGGCAGATGGGCTACAGCAGCAGAAGACCACACCGGGTGCCACTCCTTTCAGCTAAGAACAGGAAACTGAGGCTACAATTTGAACAAGTTCATCGAAATTGGACAGTAGAAGATTGGAAAAACGTTGCCTGGTCTGATGAGTTTCGATTTCTGCTGCGACATTCAGATGGTAGGGTCAGAATTTGGCGTCAACAACATGAAAGCATGGATCCATCCTGCCTTGTATCAACTGTTCAGGCTGGTGGTGGTGGTGTCATTATGTGGGGAATATTTTCTTGGCACTCTTTGGGCCCCTTGGTACCAATTGAGCATCGTTGCAACGCCACAGCCTACCTGAGTATTGTTGCTGACCATGTCCATCCCTTTATGACCACAATGTACCCAACATCTGATGGCTACTTTCAGCAGAATAATGCACCATGTCATAAAGCTAGAATCATCTCAGACTGGTTTCTTGAACATGACAATGAGTTCACTGTACTCAAATGGCCTCCACAGTCACCAGATCTCAATCCAATAGAGCATCTTTGGGATGTGGTGGAACGGGAGATTCGCATCATGGATGTGCAGCCGACAAATCTGCGGCAACTGTGTGATGCCATCATGTCAATATGGACCAAAATCTCTGAGGAATGCTTCCAGCACCTTGTTGTATCTATGCCATGAAGAATTGAGGCAGTTCTGAAGGCAAAAGGGGGTCCAACCCGTTACTAGCATGGTGTACCTAATAAAGTGGCCGGTGAGTGTGTGTGTGTATATATATATATATATATATATATTTATTCATTTAGCATGTGCAATATATAAACATATAAATTGTTTACATCAGTCTTTTTACTGATTTTGTGCGTACAGTTCTGTATCATGCCTCCTTCCTTTTTATGTGAATTTTTTATGAATTTCATTAACTCCTAGACAACCCTGGATGTACAGTTACGCCATGGAAGTCTGTCACCAGACGACCCTGGACGTAACTGTACGTCCTGGGTGTTTCTCCTGCTATGAAGCAGGCTCAATAAGCAGATCGCCTATCACACTGATCAATGCTATGCCTATGGCATATCAATGATCAGTGTATGAAATCAAACTATTGTATGTAAAAGTCCCCCAAAGGGACTTCAAATGTGTAAAAAAAAAGTTAAAAACACCAATACACTACCCCAAAGTCCCTCCCCCAATAAAAGTTTAAATCACCCCCCTTTCCCATTATATAAATAAAACATATAAAAATAAATAAATAAACATATAATATACCGTAGCGTGCGTAATTGTCCAATCTATTAAAATTTAACAAGCGTCATTGCGAACGGTAAACGGCGTACACGAAAGGAGGGAAAAAAGTGCGCGGATTACCGATTTAATGTTACATTATATATTTAAAAAAATGATAAAAATAATAATAATAATTTTGGAATTCCGTCATACATGTTATGGTAAAATGAAAGACGCCATTACACAGTACAACTATTCCTGTAACAAACAAGCCATTACATGGCCTTGTAGATAGAAAACTGAAAGTGCTAGAGCTCTTAGAAGGGGAGGAGGGAAAAACGAAAACACGAAGATCAAAATTTGCGCAGTCCACTGAGTCATTTTGAGCCTGGTCCTCAAAGGGTTAATAAAGTATAATTGATTTATATATTTCTTGGACTGTCCTGTATTTCTTTAGTGACCCCTTTGTCGATCGATTTTTTTCTGTATGATAATTGTAATATTGTCGTCTTTTTTTTCATGTTTCCAGTGACTGTGTTGGGAACTGCAGGGCTTCAGAAGCCCTAGTCCTAGCATCGTTAGATATTGCTTTAGCTGCTGCTTGCAGCGTCTCCAATTCTGAACTTCCCCTAATGTCTGTTCTAATGTATGTTAGCATTCAAATAGACATTACCATCGGAGAAGCAGCCTGTTTTTGATTATACCAATTATTCATTAGGATTGGGTTTTAAATGTAGATAAAGTCTTGTGATTTGACTTTACTTGTCTTTTCAGTTCAGTCTCTTTTAATGTATATTTTTTTATGGAATAAAAGCTATATATAATAAGCTATTGTGCGTCCTTGTGTATGTGCCATTAATATATTTATATTTTTTTGTGCTTCTAATTGCATAGAAATAATATTCAACTGGTCCCTGATCCTGTGAGAGTTTTGGCTGTTATTCTCATCTTTACTGTTGAAATTCTGATGAACTCTACTTTGTTATCAATAAAATCTAGGTGAGTATAACAGAGTATACGAGTCCTTTCACATCTATGAATTGTCGACCAAGGGAAGCTGCAAACCAGCACTGGTCAGCGAGATCAGCGCTCACTTGCAGTGCCTTTACACAGCACAAAAAATCGAGTTGCAGATCATAAGCATACTGCGTTGCTTGTGATCCAGCATCCTGCTCTCCAGTCCTCGGGCATCTTTTTTTCTATGACACATAAAGCTTTAGCTTATTTCATTTTACTATTACATTCTCATTTTCTCACAAATTAAGTTCCCTTCTGCTTTCTATTATAGTCATTTTAAATAAGAGATGGCTTGGGTTTCTGTTTGTAGTTTTTTTTTTTTAATGTAACTTCATTTTTAATTTGTGCTGCTGAATCTGAGAAATATTAGCTGCCCTACAAAGCACCAGGGTACTGCAGCCCAGCCTGAGCATCCGTGGAAGTGAATAGGAGGCAAGGCTGCAGTACACCAGCGGCACACAGGGAACTGAGCCAAGTGCTCCTGACTCTGCAGGGGAGCTGGGTTTTGGCACCCGCTGATCAACTATTAATAACCTATCCTGTAGATAGGCTGTCAATTTATTTTATGGTAGGAATCCCCTTTTACTCTCAAAAAAGCCCTAATATGTTAAATAATGTTGCATGCATTTAAATCTGAGTATTTATGTACTTTTATACTGTATATGTACATTGTACTTTTTCTGTATTTAGGAGTATTGTAAGGTATTAGCAGTTTGGTGTGGTGGTTTTGTGGTTTTAAATGAGTTGGAAGATGGGTGGAGCAAGGGTGCTGCCCTACATCCCTGGGCCGTTCCCGCCTCTATTCCTAACTTTTACTTAATTGATTAAGACTAAGCATAGCTCTATATGAGTCGGAATTACATCAGGCACTACGTTGAACGCCTGGCAGGCACATAAACTTTTTAGTTATGTTTCCTGTGATCATTTCAACATTGATTAGTGCTACAGATTAAGGCTATGTTCACACAATGTCAAAAATATAAAAATTTTCATATTTAAAATAACGTCCGTTTTTGCCGAGATTTAACTGACTGCAATGCAATGTATTGAAGTCAATGGGAAGACGGACGTCCAATGCACACAGCATATTAAATAACGGATGTTTTTCCCGCGGGCGTCAAAATAAACATGATCATTATTTTCGGATGTCTTTTGCAAACAGCGGACATTTTTTATTTGTAGTTCACACACAGTTTTCCTTGTGTCACCGTTCTGTCTCCGTTTTTACTATTAAATTTAATGGACTTTTCAATTAAGCCACATCCAAAGTCCAATTAGTAACTAAAACTAGAATAATGTGCCAACAACCGTCAGTGCACTAAGGGGAGGTCAGGATGCCAAATAACGTCCGTCATTTTTAGACTCAAAATGACGGACGTCATTTTAAACGGGGATGAAAAGACGTGTGAACATAGCCTAACCCCTTAATGACGCAAGAAATTTACATTTTTGGGGTGTCCTTTTTTTTCTTTTCTTTCTAAGTGTCATCTAACTCATATGTTTTTATTGACAGAGCCATAAGAGGGCTAGTTCCTTATGTGACCAATTGTACTTTGTAATTATGATAAAATTTTTAAACTGTCATCTATATTCCTGAGAGTGGCAGCATTACGCAAGGTGGTCATTTTGTGAGGCAAAAGGCAACTGACTAAGCTCTTTTTTACTTGCACCTGGCAGTTACCTGAAAGCCAGGGAAGATAGAAATATATGTTATAATTAAGCTATTTCTGTTAGTGACATTTATTCTTTCTGGTTCTTTTGCAGCAAACTGTTGAAGATTACAGCTCAGCTTCAGCTCCCTTTTTCAGTTTTAGTTGTGGCCTTTGGACAGCTTCATTTATACAGAGTACCCTATTTTATTACATTTACTCTTTTTCTACATTCATTATCATGCTTTATATAGTGGCTGAAGTTGTCAAAGCTCAAATTATTAAAATATGTTAAGTATATCTGTTATAGAACTATTGAATGAAATATGTTCACATGAATTTTCCTAGGGATAGGTCTTTTTTACATTAATAATTTGTTATACAAAAGTTTGAAGGTCACTCGGCTATTTTCTTCTAAAGGGTTTGTCCAGGAACATATATATATGGCTGTGGTAATACATACCCCAATTTTCCCGCTGCTTCAGTCATCAAAGCAAGAACTGCCAACAGTGTCCATCATAGTCTGAGATTGGCTGACTGGGCAATTTCTGCCATGACAATCTGTCCCAGAAGCAGGAAGTAAGGGATGACAAGCCTGTTAATTTGATTTTTTCTTTTTTTTACAACAACCTCAGCCATATATTAAAATAAAATGTGTTCCTACGCAACCCCCTAAATTAAAGCGTAACTGTCATTTTTTTTTTTTTATTGCAGAAATCAGTAGTATAAGTGATTTTAAGAAACTCTGTAATAGGTTTTATCAGCCAAAAAAGCCTCCTTCTGTACTCAAGAAGCAATTTCCTAGCCTCCCCCCGACTTCTTATCTGTGCATTATCAGGCAAACACGTCTTCATTACAGAGAAGCCAGTGAAGACGGGCTCTGCTCTCCCATTCTATCCTTATGGAGGGGGGAGGGGCTGGGGGAGATGAGGGAGCAGGAAGAGGTGACATGAAGGAGCAGGAAGAGGTGACATGAAGGTCAGCTGTTTGTAGACTCTGGGCACCTAAAATGCTGGATTCTGGGGTCAAAAAGGTCAGTGCTCATCTATGAACTTACTGAGAGAAAATTGCAGGGTGTTGTGCTGTGCAGGACTGCTCCGTGCTCAGTCACTCCTAACAGCCCCTCCCCTCTCCATAGCCACATAATGGACACAGAAATCCTGCTGCTTCTGAAGTGAGGGGGGAGGCTAGGAGATTGCTTTTTCAGTACAGAAGGAAACTCTTTTGGTTTATAAAACCTATTACAGAGTTTCTTAAAATTGCTTGAACTGTTGATATTTAATGTTTTCAAAAAAATGGCCCTGAAATTACAGTTACGCTTTAAATACACCAAGTTATCTTTCTTGTGCTATATAGTGTTCTGAGAAAAAGTATGACAAGTCCATAGGAGCAAAATCTTTGGTGCCTTAATTTTAAATCAGTCAAAAGTTTACATGTGTTTGCTTTAGAAAGAAGTTACACTATGCATTTATATATATACATGTAAAATAATTAAGAAGACACAATAATAAAACTTTTGTACATATATAGGTAAATCTAGTATCATGCAAAAAGTATTACCTCCTTTTTAATGCATGTTCCTATTAAGCAGACCAATCAGCAGGAAAACAGGTGTAAATACACAGTTCTGCTTTTGTTTAAGTGAATAGGAGCTGAGCTGTAGTAACTAGGCATGACCATTGTGCAGTGAATGGATGCAACTGCTTCTGGCCCATTCACAGCATAGATCCAGCCTCAGCAGACCATCTGTCCAGTTGAGGTGACAGGTGGTTCACTGACAGTTTATGGTCTGTTATTGTAAGGAGCTAGGAATCATTTTTGTCCAGAAACCCCCTTTTAACATTTTTCAATAATTGAAATTTGGCCACTGTACATAGGTGTGTGACCAGTTTTTGCCATTCGGCCATGCCTTAGTTCAAGCATTAAACAGATTACCCTTTACATTTGACAACTGGGTGTTATCAGTCTCTTGCCTAAGGCGTGTGTGTCTGTACAGTATGACACTATAAGCATCGACTGGACAGTGTGAGTCACACTGCCAACTGGTAACACCCTGTTGTCAGTTTCCTTAAGGAGAAATAAGTGGAATGGCACAACACAGAAGTCATATTAAAGACAGTTAAAATTAAAAGTAATTACAGATCCAATTAAAAGTAATTACTAAAACAGATCCATCTGGCTTGGTGACAGGTTCTCTTTGAACATGTATTCACACCTGAAGGGTCCCTTTACAGCTATCGGATCCGCTGCGGTCCAGTGCCATTCATCCTTATGATAGCACATACTTGCAGCGGGATTGACATCCTGCTGTGAGTATGTGAGTTATCCCTCCGCAGCCTGCCGTCGAGAGCATACATTCCCTGCTCGGCGAGGCGACTGCATGTGAGGCTCCTGGCTCTGGTCCCCCTCAGCCAATCAGTGCTGCCGTGCACTGATTGGCTGAGCGGGACTGGAGCCGGGAGCCTCACATGCAGCCGCGTTGCCAAGCAGGTAATGTATGCTCTCAGCGGCGTGGGGTTAACTCACATACTCACAGTGGGATGTCAATCCTGCTGTGAGTATGTGCTATGAATGGCACTGGATCTGCAGCAGATTTTGCTGCGAATCCGCAGCATGAAATCCTCTGCGGATCCGGTAGGTGTGAAGGCACCCTAACATATTAATCAGTGAGGCCATTCTTAAGATCTGTAATAGTCCCACAATTCGTACTCCCAACATCTTATGCCCTATCTTGTTGGATGGGAGATAACATCTTCAGATGGAAATCTCCTTTTAGGTGTACATTTAACTTTCATTTTTATGTTGTAAGCTTACTTGAACATAGGCCTATTTGTCACAGTTGTCATAAATAACATATATAAAAAATATATACTTTTCATAAACTTTTTTTGGGGATGGGTTATATTTTTAATGGCTTTATTTTAGAGTGCATATAGTGGAATTTGCTACTTTTGGAAAATAAAACCACCTTTGTAAAAACAAATTTAGGTTTTCTTATGATTGTATGTTTGTTACAGCTGGTAACATTTGTATATACAAATAGTTTGTGTTCATGCAGAATATGTACAGGGTTTGTTCATGCAGAATATGTACAGGGTTTGTAGAGTGCCACAGATACAGTAGTCACTGTCCTGAAACTGTTGGCTAGTGCAGATTGGCGGGGATGATGGTACTGCATTGTGAGAGGAGCCCAGCCACCTAAATGGTGGACACGACCATTTATACTGTGGACTGTGGACATCGATGTTGCAAAAACTGCTTATATGTTAACTACTCCGTAGTTAAGGAGTCCAGCTCCGAAACGCATAGGAGTTTTTTGCTTCATCCATGTACTATTTTAAAACGAAGCAATAAAGAACCAGATTTTACCATTACTGGAGCCACTTTTTAAATTTGCATAATATCAGGAGTCCGTCTGACCTCTGTGCTCCACATTGGATTGTGCTTATATACCAAGACAAGGGTGAGCTGACCAAACTTCTCTATATATTTGGCACAATAGCCTCTATGGATCAAACATACTAGGAAGCTAATCTCCAGATTTGTGTGCCCTGACCCCAGCTGCATTTTAATCTCTGCTCCTGACCCTTCTACCACTGCTCAGGGATGGAATGTAATAAATTTGCCAGGATACCCTACACATATAACAGTGTTGATGTGTCTGTCTAAAGGTGGCCATACACTTTCAATAACTGATGGCCGAGCAATAATCTGTTATCTCTCCGGTCTGGTCCCTGTCCTCCCCATACACAGAAACATTCGGCACATCTCTATGGGAGAAGTTAACCAGGATTGGATTCAGCTTCCTGGCTTGATGAGTGGAGCGCAGATCAAACGAAGTGCTTCGCTTCATTTAGATGAGCAATTTACTCAACTCTACTTACAGGTGTCAATTTGGGTCATCAGACCCGCATTCTAGCTGAGATTTTCTTATGTGTATGTATGTTACTGTATTTGGAATATTCTAGTGTAAGAACTCAACCTGACAGTACTGTTAGGAATAGGGGTGTACAGCGAGTGCACTACTTGGTTGGCACCAAGAACCCGCAAATATGAGTAATAGAAGTAGTAGGCTCTCTAGAGTAACTCCCCTTAAATTGACCAAGTTAGTATGTATAGTCTTAAATATATATTGTTTCTGATTGTAACATAAATAGTTGGTTACAATGAATCAGAATTGTGTGTAGAGGTAAATCATTTTTATATTCATAAGATAGTACAAACAAAATTAAAAAACACCCCTGTATCAAAATTTATAAGGCGCTCTATAGGCATATATATCAGTATATATCTTTAGGCTGGGTTCACACGCTGTAACTGTGCGGCTGTATTTTTTATGCGGCTGTAAATGTGCGGGTGAAACTCCGGCCGTGGGAAAAAATAGACATGCGGCTCAAAACATACGGTCATTTACTTGGAAATCTGGTTCAACTAAAAATAACAAATAAAATGTTAAGAAAGTGATGGAAACACCTCTGGATGCATCTGGGAAAGCAGGGAACACAGTTTACATGAATCGCTATTACCGGGGTTTGCGATCCTCTGCACTATAGCCGATGTGTCTCATGGTTAATATATTGAATTAATAAAACACATTTTCTGTCTAATAAAGTCCCTTTTATTGTTCAATAATTAAATGTAAACGATTCCATCATTTTGCAATTAAATATACTGTTAAAATAAATATATATATAAATAAATGTATATTTATATATATATTTATTTTTTGACAGTATATTTAATTGCACAATGATGGATTCGTTAGAATTAAATTATTGACCAACGAAACTGAATTTATTTAAACGAAAATGTGTTTTCTTAATTAAATATTAATTAGTACAGGAAACTCCATAAGCCGGTAATTCATATGCCGGCAATAGAGCATTCTGTACTAATCATCACTTAACTTTAATGAAAACATCAAATGTTTCTTCTAATTATGTTATCACAATAGCATTATTAGAAGAAACATTTAGAATTATATGTGCGCTCAGCTGATTGGCTGATCGGCTCAGCGCACATATAATGAGCCGGTCCGCAGCACAGTGAATTCATTGTGCTGCGGACCAGCGAAGAGGCAACATCGGGGTGAGTATAGAGCTCTCCCCACCCCCTCCCCAGCACTGCACCCCTCCCAGCAAGGAAGGGGGGGGTCACTTAACCCCTTCCTTGCTGGGATGGGTGCAGTCTGACATCAGTCTGGCCCCCAGGGGGTTAAGGGGGATGCAATACATCCTCCCTTAACCCCTTGGGGGTCAGACTGTAAGCAGCGATCTGTAAAGATGCTGCATACTGTAAGGTGCACAACACCGCTCACAATGATGGGTGTTGTGCTCCTGTTTGTGTGTTTTTTGTGTGTTTCTCCCTTTTTGTTTTTCAGATATCGGTATCCAGGGGATTACGTCGGATTCCGTGGACTACGTCGATGACCAGCGTTTTTTTAATGTTTTTTTTAATAAAATGGTCAATGAGGGGTGTGGGGGTGTTTTTATTTGAATAAAAAAATTTGTAAACTTGTGTCTTGTCTTTATTTCTTTACTTTATAGACTTAGTAGTGGAAGCCGTCTAATAGACGGAATCCATTACTAAGTCGGGGCCTAGTGTTAGCCGGTATAAAATGGCTAACACTAACCCCCCCCATTATTACCCCAGTACCCAATGCCACCAGGGGTACTGGGAAGAGCCGGGTGCCAGTGGTCCCGGAGCGTCAATATTGGCGCTCCTGGACCGGGCGGCAGCAGGCTGGTAAGATTTAGGCTGGGGAGGGCCTAAACCAATGGCTCTTCCCACCCTGGTGTTACCAGGCTGCTGTCGTTTGGTTTTTAACCCGGCTGGTTATAAAAATAGGGGGGACCCTATGCGTTTTTTTTTAATTATTTATTTATTTATTTAAAAAAAAAAAACGCATAGGGTCCCCCCTATTTTTAGAACCAGCCGGGTTAAAAACCAAGCGACAGCAGCCTGGTAACACCAGGGTGGGAAGAGCCATTGGTTTAGGCCCTCCCCAGCCTAAATCTTACCAGCCTGCTACCGCCCGGTCCAGGAGCGCCAATTTTGACGCTCCGGGACCACTGGCACCCGGCTCTTCCCAGTACCCCTGGTGGCATTGGGTACTGGGGTAATAATGGGGGGTTAGTGTTAGCCATTTTATACCGGCTAACACTAGGCCCCAACTTAGTAATGGATTCCGTCTATTAGACGGCTTCCACTACTAAGTCTATAAAGTAAAGAAATAAAGACAAGACACAAGTTTACAAATTTTTTTATTCAAATAAAAACACCCCCACACCCCTCATTGACCATTTTATTAAAAAAAACATTAAAAAAACGCTGGTCATCGACGTAGTCCATGGAATCCGACGTAATCCCCAGGATACCGATATCTGAAAAACAAAAAGGGAGAAACACACAAAAACACACAAACAGGAGCACAACACCCATCATTGTGAGCGGTGTTGTGCTCCTTACAGTATGCAGCATCTTTACAGATCGCTGCTTACAGTCTGGCCCCCAAGGGGTTAAGGGAGGATGTATTGCATCCCCCTTAACCCCCTGGGGGCCAGACTGATGTCAGACTGCACCCATCCCAGCAAGGAAGGGGTTAAGTGACCCCCCTTCCTTGCTGGGAGGGGTGCAGTGCTGGGGAGGGATTGGGGAGAGCTCTATACTCACCCCGATGCGTCCTCTTCGCTGGTCCGCAGCACAATGAAGTCACTGTGCTGCGGACCGGCTTATTATATGTGCGCTCAGCCGAACAGCCAATCAGCTGAGCGCACATATAATTCTAAATGTTTCTTCTAATAATGCTATTGTCATAACATAATTAGAAGAAACATTTGATGTTTTCATTAAAGTAAAGTGATGATTAGTACAGAATGCTCTATTGCCGGCATATGAATTAACGGCTTATAGAGCTTCCTGTACTAATTAATATTTAATTAAAAAAACACATTTTCGTTGAAATAAATACAGTTTCGTTGGTCAATAATTTATTTCTAACGAATCCATCATTGTGCAATTCAATATACTGTCAAAAAATAAATATATAGATAAATATACATTTATTTATATATCTATTTTTTTTAACAGTATATTTAATTGCAAAATGATGGATTCGTTAGAAATAAATTATTGATCAACGAAAGTGTCTTGATTACAAAGAAAATGTGTTTGATTAATTTAATATATTAACTATTAGAGGCATCGGCATTCGGCATCATTGCCGGCTATTTTTGAAGTACTCCGTACGGACCGCCTGTCAATCCACGGCCGCATATTCAGCCGCAAACAATGGTCTTGTTCATTTTTTACGGGTCCGTTTACGATAGGGCCGTAGATTCATACATAGTGTGCACTGTGCAGCCGCATATCCTATACTTCCAAGCATACACACGAACCACCAAAAATACCGCCGCACAATTACAGCCGCAAATACAGCCGCACTCTTACAACGTGTGAACCGAGCCCCCTAATGTAATAATCACAGGAGTCTATATATTGAAATTCCTAGTATAAAACACATATAAGGAACATAGCATAGCTTGAAAAATAATTTGGTATCGATGTATATATAGATATTGCAACATCTATATATAGCAGAAAGACGCATTGCGCACAATATACCACCAGTCCGGACTTCAGACCTGATTATATACTGGATATACTAAAAGCTTTCCTCAACACGGGGAAACAACAACCACGGGAATAGAACCCAGCAGCATCGGGAGAGGTAATCAGACATGAAGCATACCTCTTGAAGCTCCACAAACGTGAGAGACAAGATCTATGCGGAATACCCTTAGAAGAACCATCCGACTGAAGGATCTTTGGGCAGGGGAAGTTCCATATCCATCTACATGCTCCTCACTAGCTGTGGCCGCAGACACTGCAAATCCAGAGACTTTGGACTGGTGAGAGGTGTATTTCCACCGCTTTTATTTTATTTCAACTGTATTACCTCTGCATATACGAGCATAATTATTAATAGACTATATAATATATCCCGAATTGACTAACCGAGGAACAGTACTACACTTATCATAAGCACAGTGACCACAAACCACTGCGACCTGCAAGGGCCCTGCAGAGTCGCATATGAACAAGATCATACTGCTATAATCGTTTATGAAATATACAATACAAAAATACCTTTTTCGATACCAAATCATTTTTCAAGCTATGCTATGTTACTTATATGTGTTTTATACTAGGAATTTCAATATATATACTCCTGTGATTATTACATTATGAAGATATATACTGATATATATGCCTATAGAGCCTCATGAATTTTGATACAGGTGTTTTTTAATTTTGTTTGTACTTCCCACTGGTTATTTTTATTTTAGTTGTTTTATCTTATAAATATAAAAATTATTTACCTCTACACACTATTCTGATTCATTGTAACCAACTATTTATGTTGCAGTCAGAAACAATATATATTTAAGACTATACATACTAACTTGGTCAATTTAAGGGGAGTTACACTAGAGAGCCTACTACTTCTATTACTCATGTTACTGTATTTGTAATGGGCAGAAAAATATGTATTAGAATAGGGTCACGTGGTGTATTTGCTGTTGACTTCCTCCACAACATTAAAATTCCACAATTTGTACAGTAGCAGCAGAGTGGATCAGAAGTCCAAAAACTGGGGGAGAGATTTTTGTGTATCTATTGCAGATTTTTCTGTGGAATCTGTTTAGACCAGCAGCAAAATCTCCAACTGCTGATATTCAATAGTAGTAATAATAATATGTATTATTTATATAGCAGCAACTTATTCTGCAGCACTTTACAATTCTGGGGGTACATACATAAACAAAATCAGACATGAGATGTGAGGGCCCTGCTTCCTCGAGCATACAGTGTATGATCTTTAAAGGGGTACTCCAAAAACTGATTTTGCTAAAACATTGCTTTAATAAAGTTGCATTACCTTGTAATTTTGTAACTTTTTGTTTTAAAGTATTTTTTAATTTGCGTATACTACTGTTGACTGGTAACAGAAAAGGGCGGCATGACCTCTCTTGACACCAACGTTTGCGCCTGGAACTGAACAACTATCTTAGCCTGCAGTTCCCGATCCCTTGCTATTTTCTACCAATGAAGCAAAGCGCTAAAAATAGCATGGTCCGGTAGGGGGCTGCCTCACACGATCGCTGTGTCTAGTGGTGAATGCTATCACCACTAGCTGTGCTAAAAGCAGAACACGTGGTGATAGCAATCATCACTCCCTCTGCAGAGGCTGCTGGAAACACCGATCGTGTTGTGTTCGGAAGACCCCCCGACTCCCTGCACTGTATATAAGAATATACATTACATGTGTTAACAGTTTTTTTGTTTTTATATATGTACAGCAGGACTCAATAGCATGATTTGCTGCACTTTCAGATCCTGCAACATAAATGTATACACATGTGGAAAGTAATCCAAACATAATCTGCATAAATTTTTGTATTCATTAATTTATTTTTTGTTTAAAGCAACTCTATACACACAGTCTGACACCCCCACCGCCCCCCCCCCTCCCCCCAAACCGCTTGTACCTTTGGATAGCTGCTTTTAATCCAAGATCTGTCCTGGGGTCCATTTGGCAGATGATGCAGTCATTGTCCTAAAAAACAACTTTTAAACTGGCAGCCCCGTGCCCAACGGCCGGGGCTTAGATTGTGTATGCATTAGGCTTGCACAACCTCTCTGTCCCTCCTCCTCTCCCTCCTCATCATTAGGAATGCCACTGGAACATTTTCTGTGTGATTAACAGTGAAACCCAGCCCCAGGACTGTGACTACTTAGCACTAAAGAAATGCCGAGATGATATCTGTTTGCATACAGCATGGGAATTGATCAAACTATGTTTGCCGGGTATACTGGGCAGGGATGCAAGCTATATATGTTTGGGAAATGTGTTAGGAGGTGTATTAGCATTGATTGATAATTTTTCAGGCAAACGATTCCCTTTAAAATGGAATTCATTTCAGTACTGACTTATCCATTTTCTAATTTTACAAAATAACTCCTTTACCAATTATGTGTATTTTTATCTATCGATTTGGGTATAATTATGTAATAAAGTATTAATCTAAATGAATGTTGTTGTCACTTTATTTCCTTAATTTAAAATTGTACTTTTTTCTTAAATTCACTTAACATTTACAAAATAATTTTAATTCAAAGACATTTCTGATTGTGTATACATTGTACATTTTTTAGATATGGGCACGCATGCATACAGCAGGTGAAATAAGTTTGAACATATCACCAATTTTAAAATTAAATATATTTCTAAAACTGCTATTGATATGGAATTCTCGTTCAGTCCACACTGGCAAAGAAATCAAAACATAGATGTCCATAAATTATGTGCAACAATGAGAAATTACACAGTAAAAAAAGGACTCTTACTTCATGGGATCCTTCTATAAACTCAACTTTAGTTCCTTCCATAGATTTTCATTTAGATTTTCATTTCACACAAAGTTTAAAGGCAGCCAGCTGAAAGAGATTTGCTGCATTTTTACTGTAAATTCGCTCATCTCTATTTGGGATAATTGTATTGCCCACCCTCATTTCATCCATGTCATGGAAACAGATCGAAAGCCAGACTTCTGATCAATAAGTATAACAGCACCAAAACCCTATACATACCGCTGTCTGATTTGACAGCAGCATGTAACTGGTTAAACAGCCCAGAGCAGACAATTCTCTGCTCCAAGTAGTTATATCGGGAGATATACTAACAATGATGTATTGATCGGAATAAGGCTCATTAGTGACTGCCGTAAAAAAGGCATATGGATGGTCACTTAGGGGTTAATAAATGACAAGAACATAAACAGGTTAACTGATAGTTGTGTAGAGGCTCATTAGCACTGCAGGTCCAATAGTAAATCCTTCTACAGTGCCACCAGTTATCAGCGGAGTGTCTGTTTATTATAGTGCTTAAAAAAGCACTATATTGTAATTCCTTTTAATTTCTTCCAGCTAATTTTCTGCAATTAATACAGCCCAAACTGCTTTGCATACACTCTGTTCAAACTGCGTTTCAAAGCCCTCTGTAGTGACAGGTGTGCTAAAGATTCTTGGTTGAGATCTGATTTGTTATTTATAAGAAACTTATGTTTAAAGACCAAAAATATAGAAATGAATCGTGAAATGTTCAGAAATTTAAACAGCACACAGCACAGCCCTAACCAGCCAATCACAATTAATATGCCAATAGCTTAAAGTCAATAGAAACTTGCAGGTCCTTCATTCAACATCCACGCAGTCACATGTCCCCTATTGGC